>NC_056744.1:772678552-772743552 GCF_019279795.1 Protopterus annectens
TCACGTAAATACTGGACTATATATGCCCACACACGCCAGTCTGTCCTGACACATAATACCTGGTGGTGCAGAGGTCACATGGCCACATATTACCCAGTAAATAGTGACATATATCTGTACAGAATCCCACTGCTTCCACAGAAGTACACAACACTTATGGTGGCCTGTCAGCAGTATGTCTTGCAAATAACTGGACATAACAGCACACTGGGAAATTACACTAGGCTGCTAGGCATGTCACAAAGCACTGTGCAAACTACAGGCAGACTGCCACAACACTGGACTACATTTTGTATGGGGGGATACACATGTACCTGCAATTATAGCAGGCTCTACACACATGTCACAGCACAAAGTAATAGACACCTGTGACAAAGTGCATACCCAAAACCAATGTGAACACAGCCACAGCCACATATGGTATGCAAGCTTAATATATCACTATATGGACTGTCTGATAAACACCATCCTCATATCTGCCACTCACACACTAACCCTACATACAGTGGGTCATGACAACGTGTGGTCCAATGCCTATCTGTGGTATGGGATACGTGTGTGTCTGGCCCAACAGACATGTGAGCCAATAGGGTACCATACAATGGAGCAGCATGTAATATCAGCTAGAACAGGACCAAGAACAATGGCATCTACCACAGTCTATGCACAGTCCAAGGTAAGTATGCACAATACACATAGTGTCGGCAATCACCAAAAGTACACGGACCCCAGTACTGTACACACAACCACAGAATGCACAAGTTATGTCCTCAGAAACAACCCCTACTATACATAACATGTCTAGCAGTCTGATATCTGATTGGCTTGTTATCAGGTATGCTGTCAATAAATAATGGTGTACAGAACATATGTACCTCTTACTGCATGACATATGTACAAAGGTTGACAGACTTGTGGCTGGAGCTACAAACACTGTCCCAATATTGGCATGGTGCTGTGATAACCTCATACATTTACTATTGTAACAGGGTTTGTTGTGACATATGTCCTATCAGGGGTATGAAGTCAGTAACTCTCATGGCTGCACCAGGTACTGGCTGCAATCCTCACACTATGCTTCTGCAGTTCTCAGATAGGTGTTCTGTGAGTAACACAAGAAACAAAAGGCTCCATACAATGCCCATTCTGCAGATAACCCTACAGATGGGAGTTTCCTCAAACACATAACACTGTCATGACAGGCATTAAATCATGTAGACCAGCCATATCCACACACACCCTGTTAAACCGACATTACTCCAAATGCAGAAGAGCAACAATTACATTCTGTAGTCATGTCTGGCACATCCCCCTCCTGTCTGTTGACCTGTTTCCACAGTTTATGTTAGAGGTAAATCCCAATACCATCTGTGATTCTGTTTGCCAAACACCAAATGTAGGTCCTGCTCACAGTGAATGAAAAGGCCCAACACCAACATGACGTTCCTAGATACTGGAGTGTGTTTCCATGCAATTCACTATGGGAATGTTACCACAGCTGTTCCACATGCAATCAGCTAGAGGAGGACTGCAATTGATGCAGAGGACATCAGCTGATCATGAGTATCACTTACAAAACAAAAGCTGCTGCCTAAGCAAAGCAGATGTACTTCTCCATATCCACCAGAGAGGGAATGAGAGAGACAGAGACAAAGTAAGTCAGGGAGGGGGTGGGAGAGTAAAACCTAAGCATGTTTGTGTCACACACCTACCAGTAAGGAGTTTCAAACCCCTGACTGACTATGTATTGCTATCACTTGTCTATGCAGTTATTGCATGCACTACATAGCTTACATGTTGGGGAGCTGTCCAAAGGTAAATCTGATGGTGAGTGGTATCTGCAACAGTGATATAGTAGCAATAAGGTAGGTGTAGTACACGTGCCTGTCCACATGAACAGGTGTCAACATCAACACAGCCACACTCTCTCAGGGACTCACACACATTGACACACTTGGCAGGGTCAGGAATAGACTTCCTAACTAGCTAGTTTGCCACAATACAGTAATGCGTAGGTATCACATGCACCACAGGGGTTATCCAGATGTTATATGAGCAAAGGGTATGTGAAGGTGTCTGGCATCAGACAGCATAATTCAGTAAGCCAGTG
This sequence comes from Protopterus annectens, assembly GCF_019279795.1. NCBI lineage: Eukaryota > Metazoa > Chordata > Ceratodontiformes > Protopteridae > Protopterus > Protopterus annectens. The sequence continues at coordinate 772,680,663 of NC_056744.1, forward strand.
GGAGTTTTAGTGAGTGTGAATGAGGTCAAAAGCATCATACTCCACAAACACAGACACAGGGTGCCAGTACTGACATGCATGGGTGCATTGCTTCACGGGTGTGTAGTGGTTGACAGTAGCAGAAGGCTGTACAAGGTTTGGTGAAGGGCATACCTTGGCATCAGGCCACATGACAATGGTCTGCAGTGTGGCTCAAGGGTGTAGTGTCTGGATTGGCCCACACAGGTGGGTATTGTATTCACCATCCAGTCACCTGGGTTACTATTGTTGTGGCCAGTGCTGTGCAATGCTTGCCATGTATGTGTTCTATAGTCCATGACATGGACAATGTCTGGAATATGCACACATCCCACATGCATGTTCAGTGACATGTGGGATTGTACCTGGAGTGTCTGTCCCATGTTCTATACACAGATTATCATCAGATGTGCCAGTCCTGGCCTCATGTGGTGGGAACTGGTAATGGACACCCTACATTGATAGCATGATACAGGTATTCTCTGGTGTCAGTGGCATCTGTCCATATAGGGCATGTGTCTAAGGCATGGTATGTCCTTTGTGGATCACATTTGATGGCACCACAGTTGTTGCAGGCATCCACTGGGGAACATAGTGAAGGCACACTGTCTGCAATTATGTGCTTATTGTAGTGATGGGAGAGGGTGCCATGACCTCTGTAGTCCGCTGCAATCACACCATGGTAACTTTCTGTGGGCAATATGCAGGGTACTACCAACAAAGCAGTTGTTGCCTAGGCAAGTGTGTTTGTGTATGATACATGGGTTGAGAGTGTTCTCTGGGTAATACAAGGGTTGCTTACTTTGTTTGCCAGGCCTTGATATCACATGTAGAGGTATGGATTGGCTCTCCAGCCTCTCAGCTATTTGACATCTGTTATCCTTCTCAGGTGAACATTGTGACATATAATAGGCCCACCATATAAGAAATTTTGAAAAAACCCACTCCACAATGAGTCTAGTTGTTACACACTCACAACCACCTCTCCACAGGATATGAATGACAAACACACACACACACACACACACACACACACACAGTTGCCATGTCTGGGATTAGAACTCCTACCTAACTAGGTTATCATACTACAGCATTACACAGTTACAGAACATGCCACAGAGATTACTGGACTACACCTTCCGCAAATGTGCATTTCACTGGGAATGACAGCAAGCATGCCAAAGAAGGTCAATGGAGGTTGTAGTGACTGTGAATGGCCTCAAAAGCATTGCTCCCTACACAGACAAGCAAACACGCAAACATCCATACTTGCCATGTCTAGGAATAGAACCCCTACCAAACTACTATATCACACTACAGTATTATGCTGTTACAGGATGCACCACAGAGATTACTGGTCTACTCCTTCACCAAAGGTGTATTTCACTGGGAATGACATCAGCAGGCTTGCCAAAGAAGGCCAATGGAGGTTGTACTGAATGTGAATGGCCTCAAAAGCATTGCTCCCTACACAGACAAAAAAAAAACACACACACACACACAAACATCCACACTTGCCATGTCTGGGAATAGAACCCCTACTGAACTACTATATCACACTACAGCATTACACTGTTATAGGATGCACCACAGGGACTACTGGGCACCTCTTTCCCCAAAGATGTATTTCACTGGGAATGACATCAGCAGGCTTGCCAAAGAAGGGCAAAGGAAGTTGTATTGATTATGAATGGCCTCAAAACCACTGCTCCCTACACAGATAAACAAACATCCACACTTGCCCTGTCTGGGAATAGAACTCCTACCTAACTAGTTTATCACACTATAGCATTACATAGTTATAGGATGTGCCACAGAGATCACTGGGCTACTCCTTCCCCAAAGGTGTATTTCAAAGTGAATGACATCAGCAGGCTTGCCAAAGTAGTGCATTTGAATTGTAGTGAGTATGACTAGCCTAAAAAGCATTTTTCCTATACAGACAGACACACACACAGTTGCCATGCCTGGGATGAGAACTCCTACCTAACTAGTTTACCACACTACAACATTACAGAATTATAGGATGTGCCACAGAAATTACTGGGCTACTTCATCCCCAAAGGTGTATTTCAAAGTGAATGACATCAGCAGGCTTGCCAAAGTAGGGTATTTGAATTGTAGTGAGTGTGACTAGCCTAAAAAGGCATTGCTCCCTACACAGACAGGCACACACCCTAATGTACACACAGTTGCCATGTCTGAGATTAGAATTCCTACCTAACTAGTTTAGCACACTACAGCATTATGCAGTTATAGGACGCACCACAGAGATTACTGGGCTATTTTTTCCCCAAGGTGTATATCAAAGTGAATGACATCAGCAGGCTTGCCTAAGTAGGGCATTTGAATTGTAGTGGGTGTGACCAGCCTAAAAAGTACTGCTTCTTACACAGACAAATACACATGAAGTTGTCATGTCTGGAATTATAACTCCTACCTAACTAGTTTATCACACTACAGCATTACTCAGTTATAGAATGTGCAACAGAGATTTCTGGGCTACTCCTTCCCCAAAGGTGTATTTCAAAGTGAATGAACTCAGCAGGCTTGCCTACATAGGACATTTGAAATGTAGTGAGTGTAACTAGCCTAAAAAGCATTGATCCCTACACAGACACACACAGTTGCCGTATCTGGGATTAAAACTCCTACCTTACTAGTATAGCACACTGCAGCATTACGCAGTCATAGGATGCGCCACAGAGATTACTGGGCTATCTCTTCCCCAAAGGTGTATTTCACAGTGACTGACATCAGCAGGCTTGCCATAGTAGGGCTATGGGGAGAGCAGTGTGTGTGCATGGACCATAACCCATTCATCTAGAGGTAGACACACCACACTCAGGCACACACAGGTTTATATTCCACAGGTATGTGTATACAACTGCTAGATGACTACTGCCTTGTACAGTCATGTTGCACAGTTAGCACTAGCACCACAGAGTCTATAATGCTGAGGGATACCAGTGGCTAATTTCTACGGTGTCTGACATTTACACATCATGTGGTTGTAGCCATTTGGCTGTCTGCTGGGTGGGACAGGCCTCATGATGGAAGGCTCTTTGTCACTGTCACTGTCTTCCACACATCTATGTATGTTTACTTTTGGTATATTATAGTGTGTTGTCCTTGGATATATATGTGTATTCCTATCCAATGTGTGTGCAAAGCATGACTGGTGCATACTGAGGAGTGTATGCACTAACATCTGCAACTGCCAGATATGTATGGTCCACTGTTGTTGCCAGACGTGGGCTTCATTTCATTAAGTGTGTGAGCATGCCCCAGTATGACCTTTCAGTATTTTGTTGTCTGACACTGCCTTCCTTTCTCTAAGTGTGGAACCATGCCAAGTATGCCCTTCTGTATTGAATGTGTGGATCCATTCCAGGTAGACTGTACTCCAGTGCAGACTTTTATGTTCTACACCTACAGGTAGCAAACTTTTTCTGCATGATATCTGTAGATCAGTTGGCAATATGGGGTCAAACCAGGCAAGGGATATTGGGTACTGTAGTTAATTTTGTCTGTGCTGCTTCTGCTACATGGTCCTGGTGTTAGCAGAGATATTCAGACATGTGTATTGTTATACACTGTAATGTTTTATGTCCTCAAGTACTGTCAGGTAGACATTTTTGCTTGCAGTGATGTCCTGGGGAACACAGGATCGATGCAGCTATGTTCAGTATTGTGGTTCAATGCCTACATATTCCTGCAAACTAATGCCATTCTGGCGGGGGAGCTGCAGACATGTGCTGCTGGGTCTGTGTAACCGGTTCAGCACCTTGGTACAGTGGTGGCAGTGGATCCCATACTTGTACATCCATCGATGTGACAGTATGGCCTTACCTTGCTGTGGCAATACCTCACAGCTGTACAGATTCACACAGGTTACCCAGAGGCAGGGGTCATAAGTCAGGACATTACCCCTATTGTGGTGTACGGGCAGGTTTGTAGCCACCCATTGTTGTGTTTGCAGCCAAGGATAGTATGTGCACATGGTTGTGTTTTGGAATTCGCACATTCCATGCTGCCCATGCTGCCACCCCCCCCCTCCATTATTCTATTCTCTTCCATACATTATGCAAACATTCTCTGATACTTTCACTATAGTTATCACCTCATCACAGCAGTGTATTGGTGTTGGTCCACAGTTCATGCAGTGAGACATGGCGAACATGTTACTGTGGTTTGTCCACATGGCCTTGCATATGGGTTCTGTGGACTGTGTTATGTTGTTATTTGGGATTCCATGACATAACATACATTGGCAGTATGGGTGAGATGTAGGCCTTTGGCAGAGGACTTTAGGCCATTTGTTAGTGATGCAGGCCAGCTGTAGCAGGCCATTGCATTCAGTCAGTCGTACAGTACCAGACTGCCATACAGTATATTCCCCGGGGGTGACAGGGTAGGTGTGCTAGGTGTTCATGCCAATACTTTCTGTCAGTATTGATCAGGTGGTGTGGATGCTGGCAGGGTGCTGCTTACAGCTAGGGATACACCTGCATGGGACACCTGCACTGCATGCTGCATTCTTTCGCTATTGCCATACACAGGTGGGGATCATACTGTACCCATTCCCAACAGCAGGGATAAGACCAGAGAGGTACCTGTGGGTGGTGGTCGGGTGAGATGGGTGTATGCGTGCTATGGACACTACTTGCATCTGACTCACAGATATGCATGGGGCATTCCACTTATGCTGGCTTGTGCAGAAACATCAGCTGTTTCTCAACACATCATTCCTATGACCTTTGTGATCTGCGAGTGTTTGGCCAGACGACATTAGTATTCTCTACTACAAGCCCAGATAATGTGATACAAACCTGTATGTACAATTCCAAGGGTGTGTCCATTTCACAGTTACACATTATACACTGTCTGTCTGGGGTACTTTCCCCTGTGTACTGCTTGTCTATCTGGTCCAACAGTCATGCCATGTCCATCTTTCAGATGGTGACACATGTTACCTCCATACATTTACAATGGCTTACTGCTAGAATGTGTTATACTGGGGAGCATTGTGTTTGGCACTGCATTTGTGAGAACTTGGCCCTGCCATCGGCAGTACTGGGCAGTGGTCACCAGGTCAAACCTCACCATGGATAAAAACTGACCACTCTCACACAATATGAAACACACACCACCCTAACACACGCATACCTGCATACTGTGCAAATGCTACAATCTATCCTGCTACCTTGGCCACCTCAGGTCATCTGTGCTTCACTGGTATTGTACCTACACAAACATGTTACTACAGTTCTACATCAGATTGGGGGAGCACACCTGACTGTTGCTACATTTTTACATAGGATTGGGGGGCACACCTGACTGTTACAATGTGTCTACATCGGATTGGGGGCACACCAGACTGTTACTACATTTCTACGTAGGATTGGGGGGAGCCACACCTGACTGTTTCTACATTTCTACATAGGATTGGGGGAGCACACCTGACTGTTACAATGTGTCTACATCGGATTGGGGGGGCACACTCAACTGTTACTACATTTCTACATAGGATTGGGGGGCACACTTGACTGTTTCTACATTTCTACATAGGATTAGGGGGGCACACCTGACTGTTTCTACATTTCTACATAGGATTGGGGGGCACACCTGACTGCTTCTACATATAATTGGGGGGCACACCAGACTGTTACATTTCTACATAGGATTGGGAGAGCCATCCCTGACTGTTTCTACATATCTACATAGGATTGTGGGGCACACCTGACTGTTACAACATGTCTACATCAGATTGGGGGGCACACCAGACTGTTACTACATTTCTATGTAGGATTGGGGGGCACACCTGACTGTTTCTACATTTCTACATAGGATTGGGGGCACACCTGACTGTTTCTACATTTCTACATAGGATTGGGGGAACACCAGACTGTTACTGCATTTCTACATAGGATTGGGGGGAACACCAGACTGTTACTACATTTCTACATAGGATTGGGGGGTACACCTGACTGTTTCTACATTTCTACATAGGATTGGGGGGGGCACATCAGTCTGTTACTACATTTCTACATAGGATTGGGGAGGCACACCTGACACTTGTGCACATTTGCTATGACTGTACTGGTATGTCTGGTACTCTATTTCATTCTGTATTCTAACCTATCATGCTGACTAGAGGCATATCAGTGTACTACAGGTCTTAGGTTTGATTGACCTACATATCAGTTTCTGACTTCTTACCCTTCAGAACTAACATCCCACTGCCTGACCTGATGTCTGTCTGTGTAGGCCTAGTGGGGAGGTTACCCATGGCCATCATTCAGAGGCCTTAGCACAGCCTTTGTTTGTGTTTGTCTACACCTGTCCTGCTGGCTGAGACTGTTGTTGGGTATGTGAACCTCCCTGACTGGCATGTGTGTGTCATATGGACTCATGTGGCCCAGTATATTTCCTGCAGTGGGTTTTGTTACCATGTGTAGTACTGGTTAGTATGGTAACACCAGTATTTGTTACAGATCTCATGCTGCCACTATAGGTGTCTACTATCTGCTGGCATCCCATTCAGCCACCCAATTCCCTTGCATGCTCACATCTATACCATAGATACAAGTAACAACACATACTACTCCATTCAGCAATTGGTAAGAAGAGTGACTTACCTGTGGGATTGCCAGTATTGAGGATGGTGCAGGAGGGCTGCTTATGTTGGATGCACATAGTACACTCCCTATACATGGTTGAGCACAGGTAGTGTCATGTTTGGCATCCCTTCTACTGTATGTGTAAGTCAGAGACAGGTGTCATTCCCTGGGTCCCTACTGTGTCAATGTATGTGCCATGCTTTGCCTCTTTGCCAAGGCCAGGGCATACTGGGCACACCTCCTTCTGCCAACTGGGGCAGGTTGTTCATCCTCCGAGTCACTCTGTGCCTGTGCAGTCCTTGGCAATAGTGAGGGGCTGTGTGGCCCTGCCCCGTGCCGTTCCTGCTGCAGCTGTTTCTGCAGGATCATATTGTAAAGCATGACACATACGATGACAATTTGAGTACATGTAGCTGCTGCATACTGCAAGGCTCCACCGGATGTGTCCATGCACTGGAACTGTGACTTGAGCATCTCAAACACATGCTCTGTTATAATTCTGGTCTGTGCGTGTGCCTCATTATGGAGTTCTTGTTCTGGTGTGTGTATTTTTCTGATGGGTGTCATCAGCTACGACTCCAGTGCATAACCAGCATCCCCCACTAGGTGACCATAATGGGATGTCCCCATTGGAAAATCTCTGGTACAGCTGCGTCAGATGTGAGAATCATAATAGCTTCCAGGGCAGCCAGCACACACATTTATTATAATGCCCTGGGCATTGCACATGACCTGGCAGTTGATGGAGGGGAAGCCCTTGCAGTTGATGTAGACCCTATCCCGCTCACCAAGTGGTACTTTCATGCATATGTGCATGCAGTCTATAGCACCCACTACCTCAGGGTATTCCTCTATTTGGTGGAAGAGATGCATATTGCTGTCCAACGCCTCATGGGTGTTGGGGAAATATACGTGCTCACCGGCATGTGCTGACATGGCATCCAGGAACTGGTGGAGTACCCTGGATGCTGATGCCTGTGAGATCCCCATGATATCCTCAGTTGGCCTTTGGAAGGTACCTGTGGCTACTATTCTTAGGCCTACACATACCTTGGTATCCTTCCTTTTCCTTTAAAACCCGGTGCTTGGTGCACACACCTGCTTAGGCAATGTAAAGAGTGCTAGGCAGCCTCAGACACACCCCCTTGCTTAGCTCTGCTAAGCTAAGGGCAAACCTGAGCCATAGGGCTCCAATCTGCTTACAGTATGCCTGACACATACCCTCTATGATGTCAGCTAACTCCTAGGCTTGCACCAAGCTATTACTGCACTTACACTGTTGGGTGCTGAATAGCACTGAGGTGAAATCTGGGATTCAGTATCATTCCTCTCATTTGCATAGGATTGCCTGCTAATACATTGTTATAGGTCCCACACTGAGCCTCCCCCCTTAGCAACCACTATTCACTGGCCATGTTGTCTTCTGCCTGCCATTGAGAATAATGGCAAAATAGTGATTTTGGTTTGAATGCTTATTTCAGGTTATTGTTTTTTATTTTTCGCCCGATCCCATTTGTGCACCGCTGCCCTACACTTAAACAACTGAAATCAGCAAAAAAAAAAATAAAAGTTATTTTTTCTTTTTTTAAACTGTTTTCCATGCCAGTGGCCATATATTTGTCCATTGGCATGCTTTACATGTTATATACACCCTTTATTTGGAGCTGTCATGGCTCCGTTTTGTGGTTTGCAGAAATGTACTCGGTTACTAACCAAGTACATTTCTGCAGATTACACTAGTCCTGCACGGCCGGCTGCCAGCTTTCTGCATCGCAAATTCACCTCATTTGCATGGTTTTCACCTGCAAATGGGGTAATTTGCATACAGGAGCTACTTCCATGCAGGAATAGTGCAGGAGCACTCATGAATGCCCCTGCAGCTTATTCCTGGATCGCATGGCAGACGTATTGGCTCCTGGAGCTCCAGCACTCTTCCTGCACACTCTACAGGGCTTGCTGAATCCGTGTGTGTGTGTATATGTGTGTGTGTATGTGTCTGCATATGTATGTGTGTATATGTGTGTGTGTGTGTGTGTGTGTGTGTGTGTGTGTGTGTGTGTGTGTGTGTGTGTGTATGAATCTGTATGTGCATGTGTGTGTGTGTGTATGTGTGCATGTATGCATGTGTGTGTATATGTATGCCTGCATGTGTGTGTGTGTGTGTGTGTGCGCACGTGTCTGTATGTGCACGTGTGTGTGTCTATGTGTATGCCTGCATATGTGTGTGTGTATGCATGTATGCGTGTTTGCGCGTGTGTGTTTGCACATGTGTGTGTTTGCGTGTGTGTGTGTGTTTGTGCATGCATGGATATCTGAATGAGTGTGTGTGTGAGGGGGATACGAGGGTATCTTTCTCAATGCAATGCATGGAATGCTCGGGAGAACTACAATCATGAGGTCTGACAGTACTGTTAGCTAGTGTGCAATTCAGAGATGTTAACAAGCTGATAATGAGGTCTTTCTCTTTGCAGCTATAATTGTCTCTGAATCACATTTTCCAAACTGTGGTAGGTAATTACCATCAGTAGTGAGCAGGTTTACAAGACAACACTGATTTTAAATGACTGGTTAGTTATATTCATTTGGTAATGTCAATGGACAACATTATTTGTTATTGTTTGTTTATTATTACTCAATACCTGATACAAAAAAAACAACAGGCATTTGTCTACCAAAAATGTCTAGTACATGGGTTCATTATTACTGAAAAAGTCCTATCAAACAGTTCAAAATGAGAACCTGAAGTAGTCCATGGGATAAAGCCATTATTTTATATGAACTGAAAAATCAATTGTTTTGTTGCTAATTAAAGAGAGTTATTTTGAAATTAACCAGTTACATGCACATTTGCTATATGCAGTGATGAATTCATACTTGAAATTTATTAATCACTGCCTTTATAATAGTATCATCATTTTCCTGCATATGCAAATACATTATTCCTGTTTTGAACACATTTATGTTTTTTACCAGTCCTGTCTTGGTTTATCTGCTTCAAAATATTGTTGTACACCTTTCCCATTAACCACCTAAGCACTACTTCTGGCCTCTCTGACTAAAACTTGATACTACTACCCTGTATGTATATATATATATATATATATATATATATATATATATATATATATATATATATATATATATATATATACGTATATATACTCAAGTGTACTTGGGGACCAACAATTACAGCTCAAAAGAGAAAATTAATTCAAGCACAATACGTAAGTACCAGGCAAATCACTTAGTTGACAACAGTTTGTAGAAGTTAAATTCTCTAACCTTTGTCAAAATGAATTCCACAGGCCTGTTTCTTCTTGATCAATGAATGAAAAGCCTGGTACTTATGTATTGCCTCTACATTAATGAGGACAGACAAGCTTGCTATTGCATATTTGCAGTGTTGAAGTTCCATAGCCAAGAATGTCCCCCACCATTTTAGCTGGGAAAACTCCCACATCCACTTCCCATTTGGGGTCGTATTAGCTATCATGCTCTCTTGTGTAGTCAGAAGGTGAGAACTGTGTCCCTTTTAGCCCCACAACATCAGTAAACAATGTCCCTTAAAGAATGCTGTAATACAGAACAAGCTCATGGTTAAAAATATGGTCTGATCATACCTCAGCTACAAGTATTTCTGACATGTCTTCTGTGAAGTAACAAGTTCCATGGAGTTCAATAATGGAGGAAAATGTGAAACATTCTCCCCACACAATGGATAAGGAGTATATGCATCAACAAACAGGAAAATGCAGTGAGGATTACCTGAAAATAAAATTTCTAATACAAAATGTGCTTATGTCCAAACATATCTATGAATTAGTAACACCACAAAGTTTCTGCATACTCTCCAAACTATACAGTATTTTGTTCAAACTAAAAACAATTGCATTGCATTCACAAGTATAGCACTGTATGTTTGAAATGGTTTACTGTCAAAATTGTGAAATCACTTACCACGAGCATGTACTTTCCTGAACTGGAACAATGAAAACTTATCCAGCCGACTGCTCAGAATGTCGATTCATTCGGTAGGAAAGTGAGTGGACCATTCACCATCCGCAGAATATAGCGAATATCAGCCATACATATTTCTACTGTTTTGCAGGAGGGCAAGCCCCCCTGTGCCCCCCACGCCCCCTACTTTTTATATATTCTAACTCCAAGATTGCACTACAGTGAAGAAAAGGGTAATTTTCCCAATCCCCACTATAGTGTGATCCACTTCATAACACCAATGCTCAAAACTGCAAACACAAACTAAGTGCCAACCTTTAGGAGTCAACAGGATTTGTGTCTGCAGTTTTGCCTCTTTGCTCCTCTAAGTTTGACCTTCTGACAGTCAAGTTACATCCCTTCACAATTTTGATGGTAAACCATTTGAAATAATATAGCATTTAGATGCTGCACAGTCAAATGTATACATTGTTTAGCCATTCAAAACCCAGTATCATTGGTCAGTCTAGGTGTTCCACAGTTTTGCAGCAATCATATGTGAACACTGCACCAAGTATTTGTAGTCATGTAAAATAAAGTGAAACATTTCTCACACACACACACACACACACACACACACACACACACACACACACACACACACACACACACACACACACACACACACATATATATATATATATTACAGTTTACATTCAGGTATCAGAAACACACACTTTTCAGAGCAACAATCCATTATGCTCGCTGTTGCTTCCCCAAAACCATCCCCCGGATTCTCAAAAGCTTGCACGGAGTGCAAGATTAGTGCAGTAGCTCACGCAGTCTGCTGTGCGATCCAGGAACAGCCGGCAGGGGCATGCACGAGAGCTCCAGCACTAATCTTGCATGGACTAGGCCCTGGTATGCAAATCACCTCATTTGCAGGAGAAATCCATGCAAATGAGGTGATTTTGCAATCCAGGAAGCTTGCAATAGTCCATGCAAGACTAGTGCAATCTGCAGAAATGTACTCTGTTAGTAACTGAGTACATTTCTGCAAACTACAAAACGGAGCTATGACAGCTCCAAATAAAGGCTGCATATTATTGAGGAATCGTGCCAATGGCCAAGTAGAAGGCCATTGGCATTGCAAACTGTTTAAAAAATAAAAAAAACAACTTTTATTTTTTTTTCGCCAATCACGGCTGTTTAAGCATAGGGCAGCAGCACGCAAATGGGATCGGGGGGGAAATAATAAAATAAACCTAAAATAAGCATTCTAACTGAAAGCAGTATTCTGCCATGCAAGTCAATGACAGGCATAAGACAACCTGACCAGTGAGTAATGGTTGATAAGGGAGGAGGCTCAGTGTGGGACATATAACTATGCATTAGCAGGCAATCCTATGCAAATGAGTGGAAGGATAGTGAATCCCAGATTTCCCCAGGGTGTGAGGCAGGTCCCAAGAGTGTAAGAGTATAAATAGCTGGGTGCAAGACTAGGATATAGGTGATATCATGGGGGAGGGTGTCAGGCATACTGTAAGTAGATTGGAGCCCTGTGGCTCGGGATTGCTCCTAGCTTAGCACAGCTAAGCTAGGGGTGTGTCTAAACCTGCCTAGCACTCTTTACAAAGTGTAAGCAGGTGTGCGTGCTGTGCACCTGGTTTTACAGGAAGAAAAAGGAAGTTAAACCAGGAAATAGCAGCTCTGTGCACATTTGAGCACTCCATTTGTGTGGTGCACACACAGGCTTAAACAGGAAGGCAGTGGGACGGGAAAACAGCAGTAGGAAGGTAATCAAGGAGAACTAGCTTAGCTGACAGGTGAAATGTATCAGAATCAGCCAGTTACACAGGCAGCAGACCAGCCCAGCACACCACTATAAACAATGCAAACACCTTTCCCCCTTGTTTTTCCCAAAAAGTCTGCACCACCGGTGTATACAGACGGGGAAATTTTACAAAATGAAAGCCAGAGAAAAAATGTTAGGGGCTGCTTTTACTATCATAAACCAGCATGTGCAAGAGGCTGAGGGTGGTGAGGATGTGAATGATGCTGAGCAACCCACAGTGAGAAGACTGAGAAGAGTGTACAGACCCAGGGTAACCTACTAAGGGCTGCATGAGCTGGAGATAGTGGAGTGCTATAGGGCAGACAGGGACCTCCTACAGCAAATTGAGGGGAACCCATCCCAGTGGAAACCAAGGTATGTATAGGCCTAAGAATACTAGCTACAGGTACCTTCCAAAGGCCAACTAGGGATATGATGGAGATTTTGCAGGAATCAGCATCCAGGGTAGTCCACCAATTCCTGGATGCCATGTCAGCACATGTCAGTGAGCACGTATATTTCCCCATCACCCGTGAGGCATTGGCCAGCAATATGCGTCTCTTCCACCAAATAGCAGAATACCCTGAGGTAGGGGTGCAATAGACTGTATGCACATATGCATCAAAGCACCACCTAGTGAGTGGGGTACGGTCTACATCAACCGCAAGGGCTTCCCCTCCATCAACTGCCAGGTTATGTGCGATGCCCAGGGCATAATTATGAATGTGTATGCTGGCTGCCCTGGAAGCTACCATGATTCCCACATCTGTCATCTGACACAGCTGTACTAGACATTTGCCAGTGAGGACATCCCACATGGTCACCTAGTGGGGGATGCTGGATACACAATGAGCCATGACTGATGACATCCATCAGAAATGCACACACACCCGAACAAGAATTCCATAATGAGGCACACGCACAAACACGAATCATAATAGAGCATGTGTTTGGGATGCTCAAGTCATGGTTCCGGTGCCTGGACACATCTGGTGGAGCCTTGCAGTACTCACCAACTACATGTACCCAAGTTGTCCTTGTATGTGCCATTCTACACAATATGATCTTGCGGAAACAGCTGCAGCAGGAACAGCATGGAGCAGGGCCGCACAGCCCCCCCCCCCACCATTGCCAAGGCCCGCACAGGCACAGAGTGACTCAGAGGAGGAACAACCTGAGCCAGCCCCAGTAGGCAGAAGGAGGCGTGCCCAGTATGCCCTGGCCTTGGCAAAGAGGCAACGCATAGCACATGCAATGACGCAGTAGGGACCCAGGGAATGACGCCTCTCTCTGACTTGCACATACAGTAAAAGGGATGCCAAACATGACACTACCTGTGCTCAACCATGTATAGGGAGTGTACTATGTGCATCCAACATAGGCAGCCCTGCAGCACCACCCTCAAAACTGGGACACCCACAAGGTAAGTGAGTCACACATGCCAGTTGGGGGGGGGTCACATAACCAACAACAGTTACAGCCAGCAGGATAGGTATAGACAAACACAAATAAATGCTGTACTATGGCCTCTGAATGAGCCCTATGGGTAACCCCACCCCCAGGCCTACACAGACAGACTACAGCAGGCCATGTAGTTGGATGCAAGTCAGAAACTAATATGTAGGTAATTAAAGCTAAGATCTGTAGTACACTGGTATGCCTCTAGCCAGCACGATAAGTAAGACTACAGACTGAAATGAAGTACCCAACATACCAGTTCAGTCCCAGCAAATGTGTACAAGTGTCAGGTGTGCCCCCCCATCCTACGTACACTTATATTAACAGTCAGGTGTGCCCACCCCCACTCCAGTGTAGAAATGTAGAAACAGTCAGGTGTCCCCCTGGCTATGCAGAAATGTAGTTACAGTCAATGCCAAATGATCGATGAATACCCTGCAGTCACAGCATGCTACCTGTCGGTGTACAACACAAAGGTCAGCACCTCAGTACAAGCTACCTGGACTTGATCCATACATGCAATACAGATGGCCATACTGGGCATGCTCACACACTTAAACACATGAAGGCCATGTCTGCAAACATCAGTGGACCAGACATATCTGGCAGTCGCAGTTCTTAGTGCAGACACAAGTCAGTATGCACCACTCCTGCCTTGCACACGCAGTGGATAGGAATACAGACATATATGTAAGGACAACGCACTATAATAAGCCAAAGGTAGACGGACATAGATGTGTGGAAGAGGGTGACCGTGACAAGGTGCCATCTGGGCCTGTCCCACCCAGCTCACAAAGGGCCCCAAACACATGAGGTGCAGATGTCACTCACTGCAGATACTAGCCACCAGTATCTGTCAGCATGACAGACTATGTGGTGTGCGTGCCAGCTGTACAACATGACTGTAAAAGGAAGTAGTCATCTAGTAGCTGTATACATGTTCCTGTGACATATGACCCCGTGTGTGCCCGCATGTGGCATGTCAACCCCTACATGAATGGGTTATAGCCCATGCACACTCCACCCTCCCCATAGCAGTATTATGACAAGCCTGCTGAGGTCATTCAATGTGAAATACACCTTTGGGAGAGCTCTAGCTCAGTAATCTCCATGGTGTGTCCCATAACTGTGTACTGCTGTAGTGATAAACTAGTTAGGTAGTAGTTCTAACCCCAGACTTGCTAACTTTGTGTGTGTGTGTGTGTGTGTGTGTGTGTGTGTGTGTGTGTGTGTGTGTGTGTGTGTGTGTGTGTGTGTGTGTGTGTGTGTGTGTGTCTCTGACTGAGTAGAGAGCAATGCTTTTTAGGCTACTCACACTCCATACAAATCATATACTCAGCTTTGGCAAGTCTGCTGATGTCACTCACCTAGAAATACATGTCTGGGAAGATCGCAGCCCAATAATCTTCATAGCGTGTCCTGTAACTGCATACTGCTGTAGTGTGATAAAGTAGTTAGGCAGGTGTTCTAACCCCAGACCTGGCAACTGTGTGTGTGTGTGTGTGTGTGTCTGACTGAATAGAGAGCAGTGCTTTTTTAGGTTACTCACACTCCTTGGAATTCATATACTCAACTTTGGCAAGGCTGCTGATGTCACCCACCTAAAAATACACCTCTGAGAAGGCTGCAGCTCAGTAATCTCTGTAGCGCGTCCTGTAAATGTATACTGCTGTAGTGTGATTTATAACTGTGGCAGGGTTCCATCCCCATCTATGGCAGTTCTGGATGTTTTGTGTGTGTTTGAATGTCTGTGTATGGAGCAATGCATTATAGGTTACTCGTTTGCAGTACATTTTAAATGCCCTACTTTGGCAATCCTGCTGATGTCATTCACTGTGAAATACAACTTTGGGGAGGAAGTTCTTTAGTAATCCCTGTGGTGCGACCTATTACTGCTCCATGCTGTAGTGTGATATAGGCCTTGGTCAGTGCTTCTATACCCACACATGTCAGTTGTGGATGTTTTGTGTGTGCCTTGCTATCTGTGTAGGGAGCAATGCATTTTAGGCTAGTCACTCGCAGTACAGTTGAAATGCCCTATTTTGGTAATCCTGCTGATGTCATTCATTGTGAAGTACACCTTTGGGGAATGATTTCTCTAGTAATCCATGTGGTGTGTCCTATAACAGCTCTATGCTCTAGTGTGATATAGACCTCGGTCAGGGGTTCTGTACCCACACATGTCAGTTGTGGATGTTTTGTGTGTGTCTCATTGTCTGTGTTGGGAGCAATGCATTTTAGCATAGTCACTCGCAGTACAGTTGAAATGCCCTACTTTGGTAATCCTGCTGATGTCATTCAGTGTGAAATACTCCTTTGGGGAAGAAGCACTCCAGTAATGTCTGTGGCATGTACTATAACTGCATAGTGCTGTAGTGTAATAAACTAGTTAGGTAGGGGATCTACTCCCAGCCATGACAGGTGTGTGTTTGTGCAACTCGTATCCTGTGTAGAGGTGGTTGTGAGTGTGGGTAAGGTGGAGGGGTTTTGCTTATTTCCTTTATGGTGGCCCTACTATATATCACAATGTCTACCAGTCAGAGATAACAGATGTAAATTAGCTGAGAGGCTGGGGTTCAAAGCCATACCCATACATGTGACATCAAGGCCAGCCAATCACAGTTAGCAACCCCACTATTACCCAGAGCACACACTCAATCCATGTGCCATACACACATACATGCCTAGGCAACAGCCAATATGTAGGTAGTACACTGCATATTGGCCAATGATATTTATTTATTTATTTATTTATTTATTTATTTATTTATTTATTGACATTTGTTAACCAGGTTTGTCCAACTGGGCTTGTGGCCTATTTTCAGTGGAGACCCGAGGAGAAAAGCTCCCGTAGTGCATTTTTAAACAGGTACAATTTTAAACAATATTATATAATAGCAGTTATAGCAAAAAGATTCACACATGTTGGGTTACATGCATAAAGTTAAAGTTGCATTAAAAAGAAGCTTAGTAACGTAATTTTACCTTGATATAGTTCAATAGGTCAACAATACATTTTTTTGTTTGTACAAAATTATGCAAATGCATAGTAGACACATTGGAGAGAGAGGTGTAATGAGGTACTAAGTATGGACCTTTTGAGGGTACATAAAGGGAAGGAAGACTAGGTGGGGTCATGGCAAGGGCAGGTCCTGATAGTAACTATGCAGTGATAGCAGTGGGCTACAGAGGGCATGTCACCCTGCCCATCTGTCCAATATGCACATACATGCAGACAGTGCACCTCCACCATGTTCCCCAACAGACACCTGCACCACCTGTGCTGCCTTCACATGTGACTCACAATGGATATACCATGCCTGACAACATGCCTTGTATGGACAGATGACACTAACATCAGGGAATGCTGTTAGCATGCTATCAATGTAGGTGCAGGGTAAACCTGCTGCCCATTACCAGTTCCTGCCACACGTGGGCAAGACTGGCACATCTGATGATAATCTGTGTTCACAACATGGGCCAGACACCCCAGGTACAGTTCCACATGTCACTATACATGCATGTGGGAGGTGTGCACATCCCAGACACCATCCATGTCATTGACTAAGGAACACAGACATGGCATGTGATGTACAGCACTGGCCACACACAACAGTCACCCAGATGTCTGGATGGGGGATGCAATACCCACCTTTGTGGGCAAATGCAGAAACTACAGGCCTGAGCCACAATGCAGGCCATTGTCATGTGGCCTGATGCCAAGGTATACCCATCACCTACCCTTGTACAGCCTGCTGGCACAGTTGACCACCACACATCCGTGCAGACATGCACCCATGCATGTCAGAACTGGCACGCTGTGTGTTCGTGTGTGTGTGTTTTATGGTTCGTATGTCCACATCCACACTCACTACAACCCCCCAGGGCATACTGAAGCATGCTGCCTGATGTCTGAAACCTCCTCATACTCTTTTCCCATACGACCTCCATATGACCCGTGTGGTGCATGTTATACCTGCACATTGATGTGTTGTGGCAATCCCACTAGTGATGAATTGCACTCCTGGCCCTGTCAAGTGTGTCAATGTTTGTGAATCCCTGTATGAGTGTGCCTGTGTTGACGCTGGCACCTGTTCATGCAGACAGGCACATGTACATCACCTACCGTATATCTACCATATCCCTGTTGCAGATGTCACTCACCATCACATATATGTTGTGAGTGCTCCATGGCAGGTAACCCATGTGGTGCATCCAATAACTGCATCAAACTGTGATAGCACTACATAGTTGCTGGGGGGTTGATACCCTGTGTTGGTAGACGTATGACACAAACATGCTTTGGTTTTACTCTCCCACCCCTCCCTGATATGTATTTGCCTCTGTCTGCCTCCCCTACTCCCTCTCTGGAGACCCACACCTGCTTTGCTTAGGCAGCAGCATGTGTATTTTAAGTGATGCTCATGATCAGCTGATAGCCTTTGCATGAATTGCAGCCCTCCCCCAGCTGATTGCATGTGGAACAGCTGTGGTAACATTCCCATAGCCAATTGCATGGAAACACACTCCAATACTTAGGAACATCATGGTGGCGTTGGCCCTTTTCAGTCACTGTGAGCAGGAGCTAGATCTGTTGTTTGGCAAACAGCATTTCAGATGGATGGTGGTTTTATCTCTAACAATATACACTGTAGAAAGAGGGCAACAAAGAGGAGGGGGATGTGCCTGACCTGACTACAGACTGTAAGTGCTGCTATACTGCATTTGGAGTAATGTTGGTTTAACAGCGTTTGTCTGGATATGCCTGTCGTACATATCGCAATACCTGCCATGTCAGTTCCATGTATATGAGGAATCCCCATCTGCAGGGTCATCTGCAGACTGGGCAGTGTTGTGCCTTTTTGTTTCATGTGTTAGCCACAGTGCATCTATCTGTGGAATGCAGAAGGTAGTGTGAGGATTGCAGTCTGTAGATGGTGAAGACCGTACACAGTTACTGACTTCATATCCCTCATAGGACATATGTTGCAACAAACCCCGTTACAATGGAAAAGTTATGAGGTTATCACAGCAACATGTCTATACTGGCCCTGTGTATGTGCTGTCAGGCCCACCTCTGTCAACGTTTGTACATATGTCGTTCATGAAGTGGTGCATGTGCTGTACACCATAAATAGTGTCATCATATCTGATAACAAGCCAGTGATATATCAGATTGCTACACATGTCATGTACAGTAGGGGTTATATTTCATGACCTAAGCTGGACATTCTGTGGATGTTTGTACAGTACTGAGGTCTGTGTAATGATGGTGAATGTCGGCAGTGTGTGTATTGTTAATATGTACTTTAGCCTGTGCACAGACTGTGGTAGATGTCATTGTTCTAGCTCCCCTTCTATCAGATGTTACATGCTGCCCCACTGTATGGTACCATTTTGCCATACATGTTTGTAGGGCCATACACACATGTCCCATACCACAGACAGTCATCAGACCAAAATGTGTAGCAGCCCAGTATATGTAAGGTCATTCTGTGAGTGGCACATATGAGGATGGTGTAGAACAGATAGTCCATATACAGTAATATTATGCTAGCTTACCATATGTGGCTATGGCTGTGTTCACATTGGTTGTGGTTATGCACTGTCACACAGGTGTATCTTACCCTGTGCTGTGACATGGCTGTTGAGCCTGCTATATATGCAGGTACATGTGCAGTCCCCTATATAAGATGTAGGCCAGTGTTGAGCCAGTCTGCCTGTAGCCTGCACAGTGCATTGTTACATCCCTAGCAGCTTAGTGTACTTAACCAGTGAGATGTTATGTGCAGATACTTGCCAGATGTACTGCTGCTGGGTCTCCCTTAAAAGTCATGTATGTCAGACACAGCAGTGGGATGCTGTACAGATGTATGTCATTATCTAGTGGGTAGTATGTGTCCATGGCACCCCTGTACCAGCAGTCATTATGTGTCGGGCCAGACAGGAGAGTGTGAAGACAAAACCTATGGTGCCAAATGTATACCAGTCGTTATGTGTTATACCCATCTACATGGCTGTCTGCATCCATATTGTCAGGCCTGGTACACATGTTGTGCACTAAGGGATTATGTGTATACTGCTGGACTGTACAGGGTGTGTCCGAAGTTCCACATATACTGGCCAATATCTCTGCTGCACTGCACAGGGTCATTACATGCTAGCGGCGGTATTTTACAATGATGTCCTTAGGATGTCTGTGGGTAGCCAATGGCACACATGTTATAAGCAGATGTCACCTTCCACATACACCATGTCTGTGAAGACAATCCCAATGACAGTAGCAATAGTCTAGTAATATACCTGCTATACATACCTGACATCCCCTTGCACTATGACTATGGGACTACAGGAGCTGGGGTAGGGCTACACTCCATGTCCAGGACATATGGTGGAAATATATGTACATATACTTATCCAGATAGCTCTCTCTCTCTCTCTCTCTCTCTATATATATATATATATATATATATATATATATATATATATATATATATAATTGCACATGTGTACCGCTTCCAATTACCACTGTCATGGCAACCACCCACTATAAATCCCTACAGCATGTGGGCGTGGTCCCTTTACTTTTCCTGTGTGATGGACGTTCTTCCTGGGCATCAGTGTTACAGACAGCAGGTAGCAATACCTCTTACAGGGGAACCTGCACACTCAGAGCGGCCACATATTTGTATGAGGATCAGGAACTACAGACAGACTCTGAGTAGAGTTGTGTTATGCTTTGCATAGTACTGGTGTTACAGAGTGTGTGTGTGTGTGTGTGTGTGTGTGTGTGTGTGTGTGTGTGTGTGTGTGTGTGTGTGTGTGTGTGTGTGTGTGTGTACATACTAGTGTACCTTGGAATGCGGTCTGTCTGCATAGCTCACCACTGTGGGCTTATCCTCTTGCTGGATAGAGGTATGCCTATCATGTGTTGTCCGTCCACCACACAGGTCCTGTGTCAGAAATTACACTGGCGGTGTGTGTGTTGCATGCTATCAGTATATGGCTACATCCATTTCTATTTCTAACCTCAATTCCCTGACTAAGGTTATTTTGCAGACTATCCTGTAACACCAGCACTTTGCTTAGTTTATGACAACACTGTTCCACATATGTGCCTGTGTTCCAGCCTCTGTCCTTCATCTACATACCAAGCTTTGCACATATGTCATGCTGTTGGGGGTTGTTCTGTAGTGGGCTGTGAGTATATCACACTGCCATAGCTGCCATTAGTCCACTACTAGTGTATCCCCCACACATACAGTTGGGCCATATATGTGTGGGCATCACCTACACAATACATGTGTGCCCTTATGCACTGCAGAGGCCAGTGTACGTAAAAGTGGTATATGGGCCTGTATTATTAAGTCTAGGTGGGGAGCATTATAAATGACCTAGGCTGTTACAAAATGTGGGGGTATCAGGGGTGAGCTGCCACAAGGTATCTGGATGTACAGTACTGTATACTTCACCTATATTGACATTACTTACATGAATTGGGGTACTGCAAGCCTACTGCCTCCTGCCATACAGACTGTTCTGTTTGTCGGTGTGCTTGTGATGGTGTCAGTTATGCCTTGTTATGTACCAGTTACAACCCATTTGATCACAAAATGTCTTTACCTCCTACTGAGTTTGTACAGAGTGTAGATAGAGGCTGCTGAACTACACACCTGCACTACATACTGTTGATTGTTTGGTATCCTGTGGCCCAGTCTGTCTTCACTATTGTACAGTTTGAAGGGCTTGGCCTGGACAGCAACAGTTGTGAACCTTTCCAGACTACTGTATTAGTGTAACTGTTGAACAGTTGCAGTACTCTGTTTATATGGTTGTCAGTATCTGAACAGCTATATGATATGGCATATAGAATTGTTATAGTACACAATTAAAGGATTCCCATTTCTGCAAACCTGTGTGTGGTGTCTTTCCTATGATCTTTCTATGGGTATATGTTGCAGGCAACGATTGACAGTAGTATGGGTGGCCCATACAGTCTCCAGTTGTTCAGGTGTTAACTGTAGGCATAGTGGCTGTCCCATATTGTGTGCACCTTCTACATATGTATCTTACTGTACATATATCTGCGTATGTATGTGTAGTCACATGTATGTATGTGTGTGTATATATATATATATATATATATATATATATATATATATATATATATATATATATATATATAAATATATATATACTATTATTATCCTACTGGGCTCATCTCATTTGCTCACTCAGCTGAGTACAGTGAGATCATATTTTGATTTCAGACACTCCTACCAGTCCCATCTCCTCTGTTGTGTACAGGGAGAGCACTTGGGAAGGACATCCCCTATAGCATTTTAATCTGCCCTGTACCCTCCCACTCCACAAAAAAAAAAAAAAAAAAAAAAAAAATTACTTAGTTTCTTGAGCTGCTCTTAACATAACTGTCTTCTACCTTAATACCTTAATTTGCTGTTCTGTGTGCTTTCAAGTGTTCAAGTGCTCTTATTTGATTTTTCATAAACTTGTTTTTGTCATTTTTAATTTATCTTCATTTATTTAAACTGTATTTGCCTTAATATTGCTACACACTCAAGTGTGCTAGCTTGTACTGCATTTAAAGTGTTTTTGCTACTGTCATTAGCTCATTCTTTCTAATACAGAGAGAACTTTTTGAGAAAGCCAACCCACTTAACTTTATGTTTGTCTTTTCAGCTTTTCCCGGTTAGGGGTCGCCACAGTGGAACTCCGGTCCGCTAATGATTGGCAGTAGATTTTTATGGTGCCAAGTTGTCAGCCCGATGCCCAACCTTCAGCGAAGGAACACCCAGTCATGCATGTCTTTCGAATACCACTCGACTGTGGGGAAGACATGCAGACTCCACACAGAAGGCACTCCAGCCGAGAATCGAACAGGAGAACCTCTTGCTGTGAGGCAACAATGCTACTTAACTAAAAAAAAAAGATTTGCTGTATCCAGGACTGTTTGTAAGCTTCTGTGCCCTAAGCCTTTCTGTGTTGGAGGGAAGCTTTCTAGCTTATCAGTGGGAGTGGTAAGCACTAAGTAGCCTATCTACCACAAGAGTGGTTTCTGGCCCAGAAATTGTAGTTTATTGGCCATTTGGGCAGTTTTTCCATCTCTTTCAACTTTCTAGTTTAAAAGCCTGCATTTGCGTTTGCTTCCCACCTTCCCTGTAACTAGTTTAGTCCAGATACAGATTTGCTGTATCCAGAACTGCTTGTAAGCTTCTGTGCCCCCAAGCCTTTCTGTGTTGGAGGGAAGCCTTCTAGCTCATCAGTGGGAGTGGTAAGCACTAGGTAGCCTATCTAAAACAAGATCCAGATACAGATTCTTAGTTTTAGCACTTGAATTTGCTGATCAGTGCTCAGCACTTGTTCAGAACTTGTAAGCACTAAATAAACTACAAATTACTACAGCACTCACCCTTCCGCATTACCTAGAGGAAAACAGTTTTGGTACTTACTTTCCTCACTTGCTTAGAGAAAAACAGCGCTTGTACTCACTTTCCTCACTTGTCTAGAGGAAAATATTTTTTTATTCAGGCATGTCCAAGGGTCAGCTCCCAGTGTTCTCTCCTGTCTATCTGATTAATCTGGGCATCTTGGGACAATGTAACAATTGCCTCATGTACACAGACAACCCTCTCTTCCTACCACCCAACACTACAACCTGTGAGAGATGTACGTATCTAGCCAAACTGGAGGTAAAGCTCTCTCCAACCAAGACTGAACTTGATAGTCAAGAGGAGAAGCTAAACACTTGCACCACACCACACTCATCACATAGTCCCACTAAACCTACACCACCAAAATCTACACACAGAAACACAAAACATTCGCGGAGGCTCTCAATAATAATCTGCTCAAGCAACAGAGACCTCCAAAGCAGAAATGCAAGCAACCTACCACCACCAATACAACCCAAATGACACATAGCCCACAGACTCAGTGTGCCACTCAACCGCAGCCCATAATGCAAAACAATGTACCCAACACACTAGTTATAGGTGACTCTATATTCAGGCACACTGATGTCCCACTCACCAGGCTAAACAAGGAGAAGGTCACTGTCAGCTGCCTGTCGGGTGCCAGGATCCACCACATAACCCACGCACCCAGGTCACTCCACAACAATTACAAATATGACTCTGTGATTCTCCATGTTGGTGTGAATGACCTGAGACGTACTTTCCTGTACTACATGAAAAGAGACATGGAATAACTATCCGATCTTGTAGCCCAGGCAGGTATGACCCTAGCCCTGAGTAGCATCCTGCCATCGCCCAGAATGATACCGCAGTACAAGGGAAAAATGATTGAGTTCAACAATTGGCTAAGCTTCTGGTATCATTCTAAGGGAATCCAGTATCTGTCTGCCTGGGACGACATGGTCGACAGACCACAATGCTTTGCCAGAGATGGCCTGCACCTGTCACTCCTGGGATTCCGGATACTGGCAAAGGCTCTTGCTGCCCCTATAGTGCCTTTTTAGCAAGGTTTAAATGACAAATTCACCACCACAACAGGAACAGGCAAGCAAAAACTGAGGGTAATGCTACTCAGTGCTAGAAGTCTAAATCTCAAAATGCAGTCACTAGAGGCACTCCTTAAAATGGAGAACATCGATGTCTGTGCAGTGACTGAGACCTGGTTCAAGGCTCCAGAGAGCACACCTGCATTACCAGGCTATAACTCATACCACACTTTTCAGCCATCTAACCTGGACCGGAACACCAAAGGCAGAAGTGTGTCCATATTCATTAAGGATATCCACACCTCCAGGCTAGTTGCTCAGCATAATGCAGCTGAGGTTATCCAAGTGCAACTAACTGTGGGCAAAACTGCAATCCAAATTGTAGCTTGCTACAGATCCCCCACCATACCCCAGGATTCCCACTCCTCTTTTCTTGATATACTGGAAAATATTAGGGTTCAACCAAACACCCTATTATTGGGCGATTTCAACTACCCCACCATTAACTGGGAAAACTACTCATGTACTAACTCCTTCATTCAGCACTTTTTGGAATTCATAAATTCCAATGCCCTGGATCAACTTATCCACACCCCCACCAGGGGCAACAATATCCTAGACCTAGTCATTACCAACATGAGTGAACGGTGTTCCACACCTGAAGTCAACTCCTCATTGATCAGATCTGACCATAAGCTAATCACCCTATATATCCACATCCTGCCCCCACCCCCCCATTAAGGAAACCACTGTAAAAAATTTCTCCAAAGCCAATTTCATGCTTCTTAAGACAGAAGTGGTGAACTTCATGACACCCATGCAAATAGACAATACAGTTATGGCTGCTGAATCCTTCACAAATGCACTCTATAATCACTTACATGAGTGCATGGATCGTGCTATCCCAAACAGAACCAAGACGCTATCCTCCAAAAAAAGGAAGCCAATCTTGTGGTCCCCTACCATAAACAAACTCTACAACAGAAGGAAGAAATTGTTGTAAAAGAGAGTAAAATCCCATGAGTGGAGGAGCTCCCTGGTCAGCTTCAGCAAGACGCTGAGATCCATTATAAGATTCTTCAAAGCTAGCTATGAAAACAAGATTGCCACTGATTCTAAAAACAACCACAAAGCATTCTATAGCTATGGCAAGAATCTCAATGAAAACACCCAGATCTGCTCTGAGTTACAGCACAATGGCACAAAAATTACAGAACCAACTGATATTGCCAACAGCCTGGAAGATAGGTTCAGTGCTAACTTTACCGCCCTCTCACCCCCTAAAGGGCCCATATCTATACTAGAAGAATGCAGAGTCCCTGTAATCACAACTTCACAGGTAAAAGCAGCACTCTTCTTCTTTCCCCAGTTACAGGTCACCACAGGGGATCACCTGTCTGCTCATGATTGGCAGTGGAGCTTTGCAGTGTTGAGTTGCCAGCTTGGCACCCAACCTTCCACAGAAGGCACACACACACTCACACCTAGGGCCAATTTAGAGTGTCCAATCCACCTACAGCATGTCTTTGGGATGAAACCAGAGCACCCACAGGAAACCCATACGACCACAAGGAGAACATACAGACTCCACAAAGAATGCACCCCAGCTGAGGATCAAACCGGCAAACCTCTTGCGGTAAGGCGATAATGCTAACCGCTGCACCACTGCGGCCGCCCAGGTAAAAAACAGCACTCTCTAAAGCCAAAAACACAGCATCCATGGGACCGGACAACATCCCAGGCTGTGTTTTACATGAACTTCAGAATGAACTGGCTCCCCACCTAAGCACCATGTTCAATCATAGCCTCACGTCAGGCTTTGTGCCCACTGGATGGAGCACAGCAACAGTTATCCCACTCCACAAAGGGGGAGCCACCATTGATCCTGGGAACTATAGCCCTATTAGCCTGATGAGCCTGGTCTGCAAGGCCATGGAATGTATCATCATGGAATTCATAAACAAAGACATTGGTAATGTCCAAACTCTGGACCCCACCCAGTCCGGCTTTGTAAAAGGCAGATCTTGCCTTCTGAACCTGGTCGACTTCTTTGAGGCAGTCACCAAAGCCGCAGATGAGGTAAGGTGGTTCACACAGCCTATCTTGACCTCACCAAGGCTTTCAACACCATCTCCCATTCCAGAATTAAAGCTAAACTCACTAAACTAGGTATAAATCTCTATGTCACAAGATGGGTTGCCAACTGGCTCACTGACAGAACCCACACTGTAAAAGTTGCAGACTCCAAATCTGACTTCAAACCAGTAACAAGTGGAGTACCACAGGGTTCAGTCCTGGGACCTCTCCTGTTTGGTATCTACTTCTCTGAAGTACAGGCTAACACAGAAGGCCTCTGGCTAATGAAGTTCACAGATGACTGCAAACTAGGAGTTATAGTCGAGTCCCCAAATGATGTGGACATCCTACAGAGGGGCCTCACTGAGACAGATGCCTGGTGTCAGAGCCATGGCATCAAGCTCAATGCCAAAAAGTGCATTGTTATTCCCTTTGGTAAAAACTCTGTACCCATGAACTACCACATAAGCAGCAGTCTTCTTAACACAGAATGTGTGATAAGAGACCTTGGGACCCAGGTGGACAGTAGTCTCTCCTTTGATAATCACATTGCCACAGAAGTCAGGAAATCCTTCTACATGGCACACCTCATCACAAAAGGGTTCTCATCCAGGAAAAAAGAGGTCATTGTTCTCCTCTACTCGACACTCATTAGACCCATTATAGAGTACAACGCCCCTTTTGGAATGTACCTCACAAGACATCTGCAGCAGCTGGAAAGGCCACAGAAATGCCTCACAAAGAGAATTACTGGCCTCAAACAGATGCCCTACACTGATCATCTCAAAAACTCCAGCTTTACTCTGTAGCATATAGCCTACTCCAAGGTGATCTCTGCCTAACATATAAAGCTATGTCAAACCCAGAGCTGTTGGACATGCTACACCTAAAGAAATCCCAATCTCTCCAAGCTACATGCTCTAGGGACCTAAACCTTGTCACCACAATAAACAGGACTCGCTGGAGGGATAGATTCCCATCCCAGAGACTTCCCATACTCTGGAACAGGCTAACCATCTATGTCAAGCAAAGTTCCTCATTAACACTCTTCAAGAAAAATCTTGATGAGTGGATGGGAAATAGGAAATACA
Organism: Protopterus annectens; assembly: GCF_019279795.1. Taxonomy (NCBI): domain Eukaryota; kingdom Metazoa; phylum Chordata; order Ceratodontiformes; family Protopteridae; genus Protopterus; species Protopterus annectens. Next base: position 772,708,179 of record NC_056744.1, read on the forward strand.
CCCCGGGGATCACTTCTGTGGCTCTGCTCAACATGGGCACAGGAAATTAACTTTCTTGGGTTGGCGTAAGCCAGGGAACTTTGTTGGCTAGGCTTACTTATGCCCTTGGGCCAATAGCCTAGTAACTACCTATGAACCTATGAACCTAGATGTATATCTGTATCTGCATATTTGTGTCTGTGTATCTGCATCCTGGGGATGTTGATGGCTTCCACATATTACATGTCCTATGGGAAGCAGACTGTACTTGGTAGTGTATTGCAGGGCGCATGTGTTTGGCTGTAGGAGGGATGCCTATTCGTACAAGACGTATAGTGTGTGGGGCCTCTCAACCCCCATTAATGGTGCACGTGGACATATGTGTATTTGTTAATCTGCAATTGCTATCTACAGATGTATGGCCATATATACCTATATAGATATATATATATATATCTGCTAACATATATATAACTATGTCCGTATATACCTACATAGATATATATCTGTGTACACATATGTAATGTGCTGTGTATATGTAGACATATAGGTGTAGACACATATGTGCTGATTTAGGCATATGCATGTATATATGTGCATATATAGTGATATATATATGTATATAGAGTTAGTAAAACAATACATTATACATACATATATATATATATATATATATATATATATATATATATATATATATATATACATACATATATAGATAAGTTGTATCTGTTTAGATTTTAATATAGTTACAAGCACAGACATCTAGGTGTTGGTATACATTCTTTGTGCTGTTGCATGACAGGACTGGATGATATGTTTCTGAAAGCAGTGCATTTCTGTGTATCTGTCATGGGTTAGTGGTACATCACTTTGTCTAGGGTGTGCAGGGTCCCTGGTTTGAGCCTTGCAAGAGCTGATTATTTTGTTGCTGAGCAGAACACGGCCCATTGGATACAGAGTGATTAAGGTACTTTAAAGCTGTTGTAAGCAGGTTTGCATTAGTTTGTGCAGAGATAAGCATTGCCTACACAGGTTAAACAATTTAGAAGCTAACTGAGTGTATGAAAAGGTAACCAGAGGTTAGCAGTGCTTACCATCACACAAAAAATCCACTTAGAACTGCCTTAAAGTGCCTTAGTCACTCTGTATCCAACTGGCTGTGTTCTGCCCAGCAACAAAATAAACAGCTCCTGCAAGGCTCAAAACAAGTAGCCTGCACACCATACACAAAGTGGTTTACCACTAAGCCATGGCAGATATGCATAATCATGATGTTTTCACATACATATCATCCAGCCCAGTTATTCAACACTACAGGGAATGTATTCCACCATGTAAATGTATTTGTGTGTGTGTGTGTGTATATATATATATATATATATATATATATATATATATATATATTTATTCATATTTAAATGGATATAACATATATATATATATATATATATATATATATATATATATATATGTAGATATAGCTATAGAAATATATATATATATATATATATATATATATATATATATGCCAATATATAGATATATACATAGATATGCATACATCTATAGATATATATGTATACATCCATATGTCCACATATATACAGAACTAAAATGCATATATGTAAGCAGATATATGGTTCACCTTTCAAAGAGAGAAAATCATGTCTCCGAAAGCTAGAAGGCGAAAGTATGTTTTCAGCATTGCACAATCTTGCAATAAATGCATCGAATGTGCAATGAGCAAATGTCACTATGCATTCGCTCATTGCAAATTCAGCAATTTGGGTGCAGATGGCACTATAGTGGGGATGGGGAAAGTTTGCCTATCCCCACTGTAGTGTGAACTCAGAGTTAGTATATCACAGTAGAAGGGTTGTGGGGGGCCCAGCCCCCCAGATGGGGGTGCAGGGGGGCTTGCCCCCCTGCATTGCAATATGTATTCCAGTTTGCAGTTCGAGAATCAGTGAAGCTGCTTTTAGATTTGCTGTGTTTTGAACTGTGGTGCAATTAGAAATGATGGATTGGTCCTTTCAGTTTGCAGAAAGGGCCGTTCAAAGAAATTATTGTCTCCCTTTCAAAGGTAAACACATATGTATCTATATAGGTATATATGGACATACATCTGTAGATGAAATTGGGAACATAATCACAACATATATGTCCACATGCACCATTGATGGGTATGAGAGACCCAAACAACATACATTTGGCATGGATAGGTATCCCCCCCCCCACAGCCAAACACATCTGGCCTGCAATACACTACCAACCTTAGCAGATCCCATAACCAGGACCCTACACCACAAGGGCAGTACATGTTAACAGTACTCCATCCCACCTGTAGGATGTCAGGTGGGCATGACTAACATATCATGCAGTACAGTCAAGTGAAGTGTCATGCTTGGGGAAACCCCCTGGGCAGGCGCAGTAAGTAGCTGGGATACCTCATACGATCCAATAGACCTACACCTGACAATGGATTCACCAATGTTGTGAAGGACATCCACAAATCCACCATGTCATCTGGGAACTACCACCCAGTAGCCTAATGACCCTGGTCTGCAGGGACATGGAACATATCAACAATGAACCCATGGCCAATGTCACTGGTAATCTTAACACACGGGACCCTGCCAATGTTGGACTTTTCAAAGGCAGAGAATACAACAATAATACCTCCTTGACGCAATCATGACAGGTGTAGATGAGGATTAGGAGGTGCACAATGCCTATGTAGATCACAGCAGGCTTTTGTACACCATCCCACATGTAGGAATATGTGTAGATGTTAAGGGATCTACCTCCATTCACAGAAAGTTTCCACCAGGAGTGCTTGGCAAATGCCAGCATTCCACAGGTGCCATCCCGTGGACATACAGTCCTTCATAGTTCATAAATGTGTTAATGCCCTCCTCCACACTGTAGAGGTGTGCAGCAAAACTGGGGTTGCTATAACTTACTGGGTGTGGCTGTTGTGGACACATCCGCCATAACTGCAGTTACTGTTGCATCTATTCCCCCACATAGCTGTCTGTAATACTGTACAGTGTATGTAATCAGGTTGTTAGTTGTTGTTTACACCATTTACAGTAGTTGAGCACCTCACACCCCCCTAAGGGTAGGGCTATGCCACTGGCATTGGCACACTTATGTTACTGAGGTGAGGATCGCAATAGAGTGGGGAAAGGGACATACACCCTGCCATTAGCATGTTCACTGTCATCCACATTGCAGACTGCATGTATAGCAATGTGTGGTTGTGCCTATCCTGTCTTGGTGGGATTACATGGGCAACAGATGTGTTATCTGCATGGGGCATACCTCCATGTGTACAGTCTTGTACCTGTACTGCATCCATACCAAAGGCTCTGTGTGTTTTACCCAGCCATGTCATGTGTACCACCCACTACACTTACTGGTGTCCACTGTAGAAGGCCTGCTGATACCACTATACCCATCAGCCACATGGCACATGGACAAACACAACACAATCAGAATAGATAATGGTGACAACAATACAACATTGTTTATTACAGATATGATGCATCATGGCTGCACAGTTACACCTTCCAAGATAGCATTTCACTTTACTGCTGACAACATGCTACACAGCATTCCATTGCTACAGTGTTGTACAATTACCCTGTGCATCAGCACCATGTTAGCCTGTCCCTGCATCAATGTTACGGATGTCAGGAAGTGGCACAGGTATCATCATATGCACAGGGTGTGTTGGTTTGCCAGAGGCCTAAGCTGAGCCATACAAATGACAACATGTGCGTGCGTGTGAGCAAGCTGAGTACTGTTATAGGCCAATGGTGATGTGTGTGCAGATATGTGGTTGTCCTAGGTTTGTTGTTTATGTGTGTGTGTCTGCATGCACACAGTTCTACCATGTGGCTGCCCTATATGGGGATTTGTGAGAGAGCTGCAGACTGTACCTGGCAGGGTTTGCAGTTCACTGTCTCCGGCCATGGACACAGGACCTGTGCCTGGCAGGGGTGATACAGGCAGTATCAGGTACAAAGCCAGATCAGGTGCTGTCCTCCGAGGTTGACAGATGTCCACTGGATTGAGGTCCCTCCTGGGACTAGCCATGGCCACATGCACGTGGTCTGCTATGATGGTCTGTGGACAGCACCCCCCCCACAGTGCTGGGGCTGGTACTGCCACTACAGGAGTGGCTGTGACTGGTGGGACATCCACGGTGACCTCCAGCTGCTGGTGTTGCTGGCATATGTCCATGTGGCCATCGCAACCGTCCCGCCCTGTCCTGACGCATGGACATGATATTGTGGATGAGATCCAATGTCTCACCCCACTGTCTATCCATGACCTCGGTGTAATTACGAATGGCACCTGCTAGGTCACTGATGCTGTCAGTTACAGAGGTGTGATGGGCCCTCTGCACCCTTAGACCCTGTCTGGTGTACCATTCTATTCATGCATGTGCCTTCATGACAACCTGGAACATGTGTGTGGTTGATATAGATGTGGCACATCTGCCAGGGGCATGATGACCAGCAGTGCTCCGACGAGCACCCCTGAACATCTGCCTGTGTGATACCCTGCCAGACATCTGGCTATGGCTGCTGTGTCCTGACACAATTGCCATAGATACCACACTGTCCTGACCAATGCCAACCATAGACTGTCTCTCAGTTAAGGCCAGTGGTGATGAGGTATGTAGAGGCAGTGTGACTGTGTGCGTGGAAGAGGTGGATACTTGTGGGATGTTAATTGGTGGCCCAACGGCATACCCTGACAACCCTGCCTGTGCCTCAACACACCTATCCTCATGGTCACTGTCTGTATCAGTGACATCAGATTCCCTGCAGGAGGGACCCAGCCCCACCTCGCCACCTGTGAGGGGAAACAGGGAACAGACTGTAAGACCTGTACATCACTACTAAACAGTACATACACACACACACACACACACACGTGTGTGTGTGTGCAGGCATGGCCACACACACAGACATACACACATGCAGTTGACATACATGGCAACCCATACACTCCACCAGACAGCACCTACAGACAGCTCCAGCACCCCCATAACACACACAATAGCAGGTGATGGTGCAGTACAGTATCACACACAAACCGGTAATTACACACCTGTCAGCATGCAGGACATGTGGTGCTCAACAGCATGCAGTGCAACTGTAGTCAATCCCATTACCAGCATTATACATGGCTGTGATGCATGGCTTCTGTTAGTAGGTGATGGCCCTCCCCCTATAACACACTGCACCCATGTCCACAGCATTGCTGTGCATCTGTTCAGCACCCTGGCATGTACTGTGCACCATATCTCACAGGTGTACACACTATTGCAAGATGTGTATCTGTGTGTCAGTTATGTTTCCGCTGCTGCTCACAGCCCCTCTGTGTTTCTGGAATATATGTGGACACCTATGTTTAGTGAATGCCTGATGTGTATTCACAGATGTCATCATCAGTGGTGCATATATGAGTGATAGAATACCATTAGACCGACCACAGACACAATGTACTGTACCTATGGTGAATGTAGAGACCATTATTAACCATTATTGAGCCCTGGCTGATGTTGCCTGTGGTCCATATAGGTTCATAGGTGAGTACTGATCTATTGGTCCTGGGGCCTACATAAACCTAGCCACAGGAGTTCCCAGCCATGCACCACCCAATAATGTTATTCCCCTGTGCCCCTGTCAGGCTGTGGCACAGACATACTACCCACGGTGAATTCCCCATTTCCCATTCAGTTGTCAAGTGTTTTTGTAAAGGGGGCCAATGAGTAGCATTGCCTGACATGAATGGGTAGTCCATTCCAGAGTGTGGGAATTCCCCAGGACAGGGCCCTATCCCTCCAGTATGTTCTGTGTAATGTGATGATGAGGATTAGGACTCTGGAGCATGTGTTTGCAGAGGGAGGGGAGTTTCTTTCTGTGAAGCATGGTCAACTGCTCTGTGTATGACATAGCTGTGTATGTTAGGCAGATGTCAGCTGTGCCTGGGCAATGCCCACTGGAGTGTAGCCACAGTTGTCTGAGATGGTCTGTGTATCGCATGTGTTTGAGGCTGGTAATCCCATTAGTGAGGTGTGTGCTCTGTCAGTGAACATGTACAGCATGCTTTATGGGTAGGTGTGTTAGATGCATACATGGCCTACACCTTAGCTATGACATGCACAGTGAATTGCCAAGCATAACCTTAAACCATACTCACCGGCATCTGGCTGCTACCTTGCTGGTATCCCAGAGGTACCTACATTGAGATGAGATAGAGTTGATGTCAGTGGCCACAGCTGTGGCATTGCTACAGGGTGGCTGCAATATTACAGTAAAACAACAGCTGAAGTCCACAGTACTACAGATCATGTATAACTGCATATCAGTACTACACAGCAACAGACTCCACATCTCACATATGCATGATTTACATGTACAGATGCATACACAACAGTGGTCTACTGATATGCCCTGGAACCTTACCTGCATGCTCCATGTCTGGTGTGTGGGTAGCACCCACCTCCATGACTGTATATGTCTGTAGCTCTTGTGGGCAGGCAGGTGCTACCAGGCTCATGAGCAGCTCCTCCACTCTGGTGAGGGAGGGATGGATGTTATGGCCCCCCCCCCGTTGCAAGGTGGTCACCCCGCATGGCAGTGGCATGGTAACGTACATGGCGGAGCAGGTCACTACAGTGATGGCGGACCTGCTCATATGTACGGCTGTGCATCCCCACCTCATTCACCCTGCGAACCACATTGTTCCACATGGCTGTCCGCTCATGCTGGTCCTGGCTTGTCCTTGAGAACAGCAGCTGGTAGTTCTGGATGATGCTGGTGAGTATTATGTCATCTTCAGCGACACTGTAGGCGGGATTCCTCGGGTACACCATACTCTCCGAAAGACATAAAGATGGAAATATGTCTGAGCAACTCATATGGCACATTTACCATAATACAATACACACATCAGTCTCCCACCACCATATCAGCTCCAACTTAATGTTCACACAACGCAAGTGGTATGTCTCCGGTATATCTACCATTGGGACATATATTGTACTGTACAACACTTTCTGCTATGTGTTTATAGACATGCTCCCTGTGGGGACACTAGAGTTCTCAATGAACCACCACACGAAGGGTGGAAAAACCAAAAAGTATCACCAAACACAAAAAATAAAAAAGAAAGGGCACACCACAATGCTGAAAAGCGAAACACTGCTTTATTTAAAAGTGATCCAAATGACTAAGCTCTTTCACCTGCACATCCCAGGCTTCATCAGAGTCGTAAAAATTAAACATCACTTCCTTTTATAGCTTGTTGAAGTGACATCACAAAATGTTAACTGCTGCCATTTAAAACTAAGAAGCTTTCAATGTATTTAAAAAATTAATTAAAACTCTTGTTGTATCCATGCTAAAACCCCAAATGAACAGCATACAGCAATACAAAAACATATAAAAAAGTTAATGTGAACATTAAATATTATTAATCAAATAGTCAAAGCTCTCTGTTTTAAAGGTGGAACAATAGATATGCTGTCATTAATACCTGTAAAAATTCTGGCATTGAGTCTTAGTTGCCACCTTGTCTCACTTAGCTCTAAGGCCAGCTTGTAATCACCACCCCTCTGGTTCTTGACCACCCGGTCAATGATGAAATATAAAAATCTTCTAAAGTTAGTGCAAATGATTGAATGATTGTAAAGTGCACTGACAGTTTTCTTATTTTTAATGTCCCTAACGTACTCGGCAATTCTATCCTTGAGGTTACGGGTAGTTTTCCCCACATAGAATGCCGAGCATGTATTGCACGTTTTTATGTATACCACATTCATGGTGGTGCATGTACATCTACCGGGACAATCAAGGGTACGATGGTAACCCTCCACAGCCACATAAGGGCCATCATTAATAAATTTACAATAATTACAGTGTCCACGTTTAAACATCTGGGACCTGTAATATTTAGTTGTTCTTGACCCATTCATTTCCAGCAAATCTATCACATTACTGCCTCTACTATAAACTATATGTGGCTAGTTTGTGTCTAAGTGTTGCATCAAAACAAATGTCCCAAGCAGACTCCAAAATATTTAATATTTCTAAACAATAATGGTTGTATTTTACTACCATAACCTTGTTGTTTACTTGTAGTTTGTTGTTGTCATCTGTAACACTAGCATCTCGCATCAATATGGGACAAAACAAAGTGGACCTACACCTATATACTTCTCTTTTGATACGTAATAACATTTTAATAGGGTAACCCCTATTCATGAACATTCCAATCAATTTGGGTATCTCACTTCTAAATTCACTGTCATCACTAATGAGCCTTGATAGTCTACACATCTGACCCTTCACAACTCCCCGCGTATGATGGGGAGGATGGCATAGTGTAACAACCCATTAATAAAGGTAGATTTTCTAAAAATTGTGGAGGTCAAAAAGCCATCTTTTTTCCTAAATAAAATATCTAGGTAGTCAATCTCTGAAGGATGAATTCTGTGAGTGAATGATAGGTGACTAGTGTTATTGTTCAAATACTGCAAAAATTCATCTAACTCACTTCTAGTACCTCTCCATAGCACCAGTATATCATCCAGAAATCTCAGATATTTTAATATTTTGTGCATGTGTTTAGACTTAAATACAAACTGGTTTTCCCAATCCAATAAAACCAAGTTTGCAAAAATGGGGGCACATTTCTCCCCCATTGCCACCCCCGTGACTTGCCGAAAGTATTCCCCCTCAAAAAACAAAAAATTGTTTTCTAAGACAATTTCCATAAGTCTGGTAACAAAGTTCACTTTGGCATTTGATAAAATACTGGAATCAAACAAACATTTCTCAAATGCGTTTATACCTTCATGGGGAATCACGGAGAATAAATTGACCACATCAATGGCAACAAACATCACATTGTCAATCAACCCCACATCTCTCAACATCTTGAGACAATGCCATGAGTCTTTAAGAGTGTGGTCAATCTTCACTGTGACAGATTTACTGTAGTGATAAATGTAAGCGGCCAATGGTTCTGTTTTAGAGCCTCTGGCCACAACTATAGGTCTAAATGGAGGGTTGATTACACATTTGTGGATCTTTGGTAACCCAAAAACCACAGGGATGGTAGGCTCATTGACTGTAAGGTACTCATATTCAGTACTGTCAACTGTATCCTGACAAAAGGCATGAAATAACTCAATGTCAATCTTGGAGTAGGAATAATGTACCTTGTTTCTAGAAACCCTTGAGTAGGTGGATGGGTCATTCAAAATTCCAAACATCTTTATGCTGTAGTCAAAATTTGACATGACCACTATCCCACCCCCCTTGTCAGGTTTCATAAACCTAGCAGCCTTGTTGTTCTTCATATCAAGTAATGTCTTCCTTTCTTCTTTATTAAGATTATCACCAAAATTCTCTTTCTTAGCACATTGTTTCCTACATTCAGTCACACATAAAGATTCAAACATCATAACATTCTTGTGATAAGGCGGAATGAATGTACTATCCCTTTTTAAACCAACCATTGTATTCATATTATCCTGTGGCAATAGTAATTTTAAATTTAATTGACGTGTGTAGAGACGCAGATTCAACAATAAAGAAGAAATATAATTTTTATAACTTGGAACAAATGACAAACCTTTACTTAACATCTCACAATGTAAAGGGGTTAACTATGTTTCAGTAAAATTGTACACCTTGAAATCACCATGCACCAAAATATTAACATTGTTGTATGATAATTCAAATGTTTCAGATGTAGCATTAATATTTTCATGTACATCTAATAGTGATAATTCACACCCCCCCTTCAAACCCCTCTGATTGTATGTCCATCATTTCTGTTGGCCATAACCCTTCCGAACATTCTGGTTCTTTAAACGTTCCGATCTCCTTGGTGCAGGAGGGGGGGTTGTTCTAAAAAAACATTCCTCATATCATTCAGGATCATACGTGGGCATCTCCCTGACATTACCAGTAATATTAAACTGTGTATTGTTTACCCTTTTTACGTGCAATTCCTCGTTCCTGACATTTTCATTGCCAGAAGCTACACTATGACCGTTATCAACACAGTTTTTACCATAAACATTTCTGTTAGAATAATCATGCATGTCACGTTGTATTTTGGTTTGTTTTTTGAAATGTTATCTTTTACAAACTTCTCTACATCAGCCAACATTTTATCATATTTCTCTTTGTACTCACAGAACAATAAATCACTGGTGATGTTAGAATTATAAGAAACAATGTCCTGTTTTAGTGTAGTCAATTTGCCGTCATTGTCCTTCATAATGATATGCATTACCTCTAAACCAGTTTTGTCATAAAGTTCCACGAGTTCCTGGAAAGCTGGTGAACCCTCATCAATCCCATTAGGTAATTTCCACAAACGAAGACCTTTTGGTACTTGTTTTAGTCTCAAAGATTCTGCCTAGAACGCATTGTCCAACTGTAAACCACGGTATTTCTGACAAGTTTTTTTCAAAGGTGATAAGTTGTGAATTTAATGTTCCCACATTCACAATTTCCTTGTAGCCTGATTTAAAGTTCAAAGACGGTGCCAAAAACCAATCCGCAAGCCCCACCGCTCTAGACGACCCAGGCTCACTCTCAATGAAGTTGGAATCACTTTCTAATGATGTTGGCCTATCAGGGGCAAATAAACCTGGCTCCTGTAATGTCGGTAATGCCCTCAACATCTCCACAGTGTTCTTGCTGACTGAAGCAGAAGTTAGATGAGCCGAAAGCTTGTTTACAGCCACCATCAACTCTGTAATCAATAATTCCATAATAAACAAGCAGGGTAAACACAAATTCAACGCTGAGGTGCCCAATAATAGAAAACTCAATGAACCACCACACAAAGGGTGGAAAAAAACAAAAAGTATCACCAAACACAAAAAAGAAAAAAGAAAGGGCACACCACAATGCTGTAAAGTGAAACACTGCTTTATTTAAAAGTGATCTAAACAACTCAGTCTCCCGCCACCATATCAGCTCCAACTTAATGTTCACACAACGCAAGTGGTATGTCTCCGGTATATCCATTGGGACATATATTGTATTGTACAATACTTTCTGCTGTGTGTTTATAGACATGCTCCCTGTGGGGACATTAGAGTTGCTGGGCTGTTACAGAGTATTTCACCTGCATGCCATTTTCACTGCCACTATGTTTCCATATATGCATGTGATATGCTTGCTATGTGATTGCTACACATCTGCCATTCTGTGTTATTGGGGATATCTATGCATGCTGTTGGACATGTTCTGGGATTGTGTGGACTATTACAACCCACATATGTTCCATGATAGTTACACAACAGTATGTGTAGGGGTTATTTGCCAGCAGGAACACCGCTCCCACCTAATGTGCACATGTTACCAGTCCACATCACATCCGCGACCCACCATGGAACCTCATTATCTACTGTTCCGGCACTACCTTCATGTGGAACCACCTCAGGGGATGGTGCCCCCCCCCCACATGAAGCACACACAGACGTATGTCTGTCACCCAGTTAGGTTCATGGTCTTGTGCAAAGGGAGCTCCACAGAGACATGGGGTATGTGCTACATCACCTGGAGGCATGCAGTACACATACACAAGGTTCAACATGCATGTTCCTCCTGCTCAGCCCACAGCCCAGGCACCTTTATGACCATGTAGAGGCTGTTGTGACTGTCCATGGGTGAGCACCATGTTCGCTTTGTTCCCATATGGGGGCTCAATGGCCTCCACATTCCAAATGGAACTACCCATCCACAGTGTTTAACCACCACATGTGTCATATACCAGCCCTGTATGCTGTCTTGTTTGTCACCCAACCAAACCTACATACCAATATGTGCCTAATACCCTTCACCAACATATATATATATCCCACCTTCCCAAACAATTGCGATGTGTTCCCAACATGGGTTACACACCACAGTCCACACTCCATTTTGCAGCCATGTACTGGTGTGTAGGTATGTTGTGTATTGATGTGTGATGTTCTCTCACACATGTCATGGCAGGGGACATGTATTATATAAATATATATATATATATATATATATATATATATCATGTATATGTATACATATACGTGTCAATATTTTGTATATGTGTGTATGTGTCTGTGTCTGTGTGTGTATATATGTATATATGTATATATATATATATATATATATATATATATATATATATATATATATATGTGTGTGTGTGTGTGTGTCTGTGTATACACACACACACACACATATATATATATATATATATATATATATATATATATATATATATGGGTCTACCTGAGATGGTCGACAGGCCATATGATCGACACTCATTTGGTCGACAGTTCATTTAGTCGACAAGCAAATTTACCCCCCTCCCCAATGTTGTGCAACCCTGGAGTTAATATATATAGTTAGGGGGGGTGTGGGGTATGGGGGGTGAAGCCCCCCACATAACATGCTTGTCGACCAAATGAATTGTCGACCAAATGAGTGTCGATCATATGGCCTGTCGACCATGTGAAGTAGACCCACATATATATATATATATATATATATATATATATATATATATATATATATGTGTGTGTGTGTGTGTGTGTGTGTGTGTGTGTGTGTGTGTGTGTGTGTGTGTGTGTGTGTGTGTGTGTGTTGTGTGTGTGTGTATATATATATATATATATATATATATATATATATATATATACATATGTGTATATATGTGTAGATATCATTATGTGTTGTTTATATACCTATATATATGTATAACTGTCCAAGATTCTGTAGACATACACAGCTGTGAATATGTATCACACATATATGTATCTGTATGTGGGGTGCATACAAACATCTGGTCCACACTCTTGTAACCCTCTTTACTTCACAGCTGAACTGTTCTGCCTTGCTGCAACACAGACAGTTGTCACATGTGAACACAGACTAACATTAGGGGGGTATATATGGTGACAGATTTTAGATAAGCATACTTTAACATGACTGTCCTGCAGGTGGTGTGGTCTCACCCATGTGTCTATCATGGCAGTATTAATACCCCCACCAGCCGTTGGCCACAGTAATGTACAGGATACAGATATCATGGGTCACATATTTGCCATTCACTGCTGATCTGAACAGTTGACAGGCATGTCCCACTGCCCACAGGGACTGACACTATTGTCCAGAGCAGTTGTTGGGCAGAACATCATTACAGGAACAATTACTGATGGCACATATGAATCTTTTCACATTATACATCCTATTATTCTATGTCATATACTACATGCAAGTAAATGCATATATGTTTCACATACCTGTTATGCTTTTTCCACTGTAACACAACCCTGAGCTTTGTTACTTTTATTAATGTTGTACTTTTTTTTCTTTCTCTCTCTCTCTCTCTCTCTCTCTCTCTCTCTCTCTATCTCTCTCAGTCTCTCCAGTAGATTGACTGAGCTCATTTGAATAGATTGCAGCATGCTTTTGTTGGTATTGCACATGATCAGGTGGTGGCCTCTGCACCAGTCAGTGTCAACCAGTTGCCAATTGCATGCAGCCTGCTATGTAGTGCTTCAGATAACCACTGTCATAGCAACCCTGTACTTTAAATTGCTGACTTTTGTGGATGTTGTCCCTTCACCTTTCCAGTATGAATGACATCCTTCCTGTGTGTGGACTTCAGTGTTACAGACAGCAGGTAGCAATACCTCTTACAGCAGAACCTGCAGACACAGGCCAAATACACATTTTGGTAAAGTTCCAGACCTACAGACAGTGTGAATAGTGTTGTTGTGTGCATTGTATCTTGCTGGTCTAACAGGGTTTCTGTGTACATGGTACTTTTGCATGGAATGTTGTCTGTCTGCATAGCTCTCAACTGTGGGCCTATACATATGATACCAGGGGGATTGGCTGTTAGGTTTTGTCTGTGCACCACGCAGGTATTGTCCCAGATATATCAGTGGCATTCTGTCTGTTGAGTGCTATCAGTACATGGCTACATCCATTTGTATTTCAGTGTTGTATTCCTGCATAATGGTATGCTGCAATGAATCCTGTAACACCAACAATTTCCAGGGTGTGTAACAGCAATAATGCAAATATGGCCCTATGTTCCTGCCTCTGTCGTCAACATATATGCCAGTCTTTGTCCTGCCGTGATACAGAAAGGGGTTGTTAGGTAATGGCCTATCATTATTTACCACTAGCATTACTGCTATCATCCCAGTCATGTCATGGACTCCAACACCAACTGTTGGGCCAAGTCCATATATATATATACATATATATATATATATATATATATATATATATATATATATATATATATATATATATGGGGGCAACAGCTGGAGAAAATGTGCCCTTGTACATTCTGTGGTACACAGTGTTCCTTGCCCTTGTACAGCCTTTTATGGGGGGGGGGGGTTTAATGCCATTAACCTAGGCTATGATGCTCTATGGCGTTAGTCGCCTCACAGTAAGACGCTGACCGGTTCAACTCTCAGCTAGAGCGTCTTCTGTGTGTAGACATGCGTGAATGGGCATACCTTCGTTGAAGGTTGTGCATTAGGGCTGGCAACTCAGCACGTAAAAATCAACTGCCAATCATTAGCGGACCATAGTTCCACTGTGGCGACCCCTAACCGGGAAAAGCCAAAAGACACAACAACAACTGTTAAGATGAGGGTCATTCAGTGTGATAGAGAGATGTTAGGTTAAGCAATGTTATGTACAAGATACTGTGACATTAACGCAAGTGCTACTTTTCCCCTTAGGGCTTGACTACAGGGTGTAATTGGAGGCTGTTGAAATACATCTGTAATTGTTGATTGTTACATATCTTGAAGGTAAATCCTGTTTCTACTGTTGTACTAATTGAAGGCCTTGGCCTGGACAGCATAGTATGGTATATATCCACATTGCTTGCATCTACTGTTTTGTGTGGGCCTTGCATTCATCACTGATTACATATTTCAAACCATGAAACAGACAAAATCCACTGGAAACACCACACGGAGATGACCACTGTTGTAAAGAGCTTCTTTATTGGAAACAGGAACACACAAGCGCTTTCACGTAGCTGTACTACGCTTCTTCAGGTGTAATAAGACATAGATTTATACAGCTATTTATACAAAGAGTTTTGGCGCTCAAAACTAACCAATTAAGACCCTAATTGAATAATTATGACAGTCATACTAAGCTTATTTAAAGAGACAACAGTAACAGATTCATATGACACAAATAAGAAAATCATTAAAACATTTAAAACATTTAAACATGGCTTATATAACACAGTTGGCACAAAGCGCACACAAAGCGCCTTAAATAAACTGTTCTGCAAAACAAGAATACAACATATTCTGACGGTGCAAGCCTGCTGGCATACCAAGGTTACTTCAAAGCAGAATAGCATGAATTCATGACTAGAACACAAAACTTATATATCAGAAGATGATACTTTCTGAGCAAAAATATGCAACACGGCAATGTCGCTAATGAAAATAAAAATATATGAACCAACTCTGTTGTTGGAGTCGCTCAACTGAGCTCATACTGAACTCCATGCCATAAAGTGTACGGTTGGTAAACAAACCAAGTACAACACATGACAACAAAAGTGTAAAGTGTAGTGTAGTGTGAAAGGATGATATTTCCAAACACTACTATCTAACAATATGTCACATACAAATAGCTACTTATCTAAAACTAGAACTAAAAACATCAGTATGTACTGTCTATTAATGAATGGAGAACATAACGTTCATTAAAAACATCTCGATACAACCATCACAACGACAGAACGTCATAAAGTGCTAACTTGAACCACAACAGCAAAGTATGCTAAACTGGTATTAAATCTCTAAAGGAGAGCAACATTACCATTCAAAAAGGCACAGAAATAATATCCATCCATGACGATCACAATCGGAACAGGAAGGCTGTCTTGGTCTAAACAAAAAAGGTCATAGAGCCGGTAAAGACAGCAAGAGCCAGTCCGGCAGTGAAAAGCATCCTACTAACAACAGCTGCTGACAAACTGGAAACGGGATAGCAACCAGATAATGTCCTACTTTAATATTACAAGTTAACTAACCAGGAAAGGACTCGCCATCACGCAATACAAACCTAAATACTTAAATTAATAGAGAGACATTACCAAAAATGCCTAAAACAAAAACAAAAAATATTAGCAACAACAGCTAACTATTAATAACATATAACCAGATCAGTCGGTTCTAACGTTACCTAGCATCCAAAGATCTGGCGAAATGCTAGTAAGAAAGTTAACACTCTTATCATTGCAAACACTGGATGTATCAACATTCAACACCCGAGTGAAGCTAAAAGGTCAAAAGAAGACCTATCCAAAACATGTAAATATAAAAACTGCAATGGAACATAAATAATAACAATAAAGTGCATTTAACATAATAGAAACTAAAATAGACCAAAACGGTGTGCAGAATAGTGGATAAAATTTAAAGCCATCTATACGTTAACTATAACGTTAATATTGTCCAAATATCCAATACAGCAGAAGGCACAAATATAACAAGCAACAGCATAGCATAAACACTGTAATGCTGAGCACAAAAAACAAAAGATGTTAAATGGACATAACTAAAGCACTTAACTGTTCAAAAAATAAAATTAGCATCATGAACAAATGCACACCTATATAGGACATAATAAATCAAAACCGACAACTATGTAGGATATTGTAAAAATCACTATAAAAAGAGCAGCCCACTATTCACTTATGCCATGAGGGGGCCTTAACACAATGCACATACTAAATACCTAACATAACTCTATAAGAAGTTGTGGACAGACCTATGACAACCTAGCACAAGACATAGTATATGAATAATTGTAATAATGCAAATATGGCCCTATGTTCCTGCCTCTGTCCTCAACATATATGCCAGTCTTTGTCCTGCCGTGATACAGAAAGGGGTTGTTAGGTAATGGCCTATCATTATTTACCACTAGCATTACTGCTATCATCCCAGTCATGTCATGGACTCCAACACCAACTGTTGGGCCAAGTCCATATATATATATATATATATATATATATATATATATATATATATGTATGGGGGCAACAGCTGGAGAAAATGTGCCCTTGTACATTCTGTGGTACACAGTGTTCCTTGCCCTTGTACAGCCTTTTATGGGGAGGGGGGGTTTAATGCCATTAACCTAGGCTATGATGCTGTGGTAGCGTTGTCGCCTCACAGTAAGACGCTGACCGGTTCAACTCTCAGCTAGAGCGTCTTCTGTGTGGAGACATGCGTGAATGGGCATACCTTCGTTGAAGGTTGTGCATTAGGGCTGGCAACTCAGCACGTAAAAATTAACTGCCAATCATTAGCGGACCATAGTTCCACTGTGGCGACCCCTAACCGGGAAAAGCCAAAAGACACAACAACAACTGTTAAGATGAGGGTCATTCAGTGTGATAGAGAGATGTTAGGTTAAGCAATGTTATGTACAAGATACTGTGACATTAACACAAGTGCTACTTTTCCCCTTAGGGCTTGACTACAGGGTGTAATTGGAGGCTGTTGAAATACATCTGTAATTGTTGATTGTTACATATCTTGAAGGTAAATCCTGTTTCTACTGTTGTACTAATTGAAGGCCTTGGCCTGGACAGCATAGTATGGTATATATCCACATTGCTTGCATCTACTGTTTTGTGTGGGCCTTGCATTCATCACTGATTACATATTTCAAACCATATGTGATGTAAGTACTGGCATACATTATTGTATAGTACACAAATAAAGGTTATCTGTGTATGCATGCCTGTGTGTCGTGTCCTTTGAATTGTGGGTAGGTATATGTTAAATTTCAGTATTCTCATATGTGGAAATGGCTGCCACACTACACATTTCACAGGTGGCAGTTAAAGGGCGTGTGGCTGAGGGATATACTTTGCACCCAGTACTTCCACACTACTTCTACATATGTATAGCTACTAATACCTTTTGTCTGTGTATATGTGTATGTACCTATATATATCTCATATAGCTACATCTATACATATGTATCTATATATATATTTATGTATCGATATACAATTGATGTTATATGATTGTGAGTCATATATCTATATATATATAAATATATATATATATATATATATATATATATATATATATATATATATATATATATATATATATCTACATATAGCTATCTGTCTACATTTACAGATATATATCTGTCCATATGTCCATGCATGTTTTGGCTCATATTTTGGCCTGTACCTCATTCTCTTGGCAATTGACATGGATGATCGCAGCACTGAAGTCAGTAACTAGTGCCGACACTTTAGTGTTTCAGACTTCATCTCCTTCCACATATGTGTCCTAATACATATAACTGTGCAACTAGCAACATTTTAAGTGTATTAGAGCATTAGTTGACATATATCCCTATTTGTACCCACAGTGTGGCATACTTTGTCCAGACTTCTTGCATTAACAGGTTGTGTGGTATGATATTAATATATTTCCTGTACTGCTGACTGATTGTGCTGGATGATATGTTTGTGAAAACATCAGATTTAGTGGTAAATCACGTTGTGTATGGAGTGCAGGGTCCTGGGTTTGAGCCTTGGAGAGGCAGTGTATTTTGTTGCTGGGCAGAACAAGGACCATTGGATACAGAGTGATTAAGTCACTTTTAAGGAGTTGTAAGTATGTTTTCTTACAGTTAGCTTCGGAATTGCTCAACCTGTGTAGGCATAGCTTACCCATGCGCAAACCCGCTTACTACTGCTTAAAAGTGTTTACTGCCGCTTACCCTCAAGCTAATTTCTTTAACAGAAAAGAAAAAGGGATTGATAGGAAAGTGGTAAAAAAAGGTGCACAAAGAGGGAAAGACAGTAGGGAAAATAGCAAGGCATGTGCTGGAAGGGTATAGGAAAGGTCCATACTTGCCTATTTCTTCTACAGCAACAGCTGTGCATATACACTAAATTTGCAGGTACATTTGGATGCTCATACCCCTGGGAGAGGGGTGAGGACAACATATATTCACTGTGATGCCAATTAGACCAAATTACATGTGTGCAGTGGACACATGTGCAAAATGGACAGCTGTGTATGGGGAGAGACTTTTTTTGTGGGAACAGATTGCCCTTTTTTTTCAGGTGAGAGTGGGATGTTGGGGAGGGGTAGTAGGTATATTTGGGGAGGTAGGTTGGGTAGGTTAACAAACAAGACAAACAAGATGCATACAGGGACGGTATATGACACATGTGGGGGGTAAACACCTTAAACAGGGAGGAGTGTTTGGAAGTCGTAAGCCCATGAGCCCCCATCTGGAAACAGTGGGACTGAGGTCCCCACCCATGGGCAGTCACAAGTGCACCTTCACGGCCCCAAAGGTGGCTGTGCTGGGGGCTGTGTAGGAGGTGCAGCCTTACCCTTCAATTGTGTCACTCGGCCTTCAAGCTACCGTAGCCAGTCTCAATACTCCAGATTGAGCTCCCTACGCACCACGGCCTGGACCTGTTGATGGGTGACAGGTTCCCCTCTGCGCCCACTCTGAGGGGGGGGTGAGCCCCATCCCCTGCAGTGGTTCCACCCAAAGGTGGTGCAGGGCCCACGGAAGAGGAGGTCCCAGGCTGGGCCCCAGATGTGCTGGTGCCCGGTGCCATTGCCAGCTGAGGTGAGACAGGTGGGTCCACTGGGACAGGCCTTCCCATATGAACTATGTTGCCGCAGGTTTATGATAGATATGGGTTAGTAACAGTCAACAGCATTCAGAATTAGTTATAACAGCATGCATAGGTATTCCCATTAACCCAAAAAAAACAGATTTAACACAGTTGCAAAGCAAGCAGAACACATGCATATATGGAACAACAGTGCCCATTACAAGAGCATGCAGGTTTTATTGATGGCAACAGGCCACCAATATGGGTGTATTTTAACATGGCACATGCATAGAAACAAATGTGAATATTTATTAACCATTAGGACATATGTTCCAGCAAAAGTTTGGAGTGTACACATACCAGTTGAGGAGTGTCATTGGGTTATTTTGCACATATGGTAGGGGTGAGAGAGAGACTTCAATTAACAACTAATATATCCTTGCAATTTTCACAACATTCTTAGTCACTGCAGTGATCTTTCCCTTACATGTATTATTACACTACCCAATGGCCTTATATTGAACACTGGTATGTTTATAGATTATTATATACGTGACCTGTGTCTTACATACAGGCTTGGCAAGATGCAGGTGTTAATGCAACATATGTTGAGTATTGCTGTCATACACTTTGGTGAGGAGCTAGAATGACAGGTTTGTTTTCATATACATTCTATGACTATGTACAGGTTTGACTATTAGTTATATGTCACTAACAGCTGCCTACATTTCTTGGATCATCACACTGATTTGTCAGGGGGACGGGGTACCAGGCTGATGACATGGGACATTTATCTGAACATGCTGGACAGATTGGAACAGTTGTGGGGTATGAATACGCATACAACTTTCACTTTGAACATTCTAGCAAATTCTGTACAGTTAGGTGTAATTATGCATACAGCTTTCTATCTGAACATTGTAACAAAATCTGTACAGTTGTGGGGTATGATTATGCATACAACGTAGTAGCACTCCCAGGATTTAAACCCCTGCTGTGTGTGACAAAACATTATAGCTAACATCACAGTAGACTGTGCTATTAGGGAATTGATGTAAAGCTTTCTACTGATTTCTAAGTCTCCCTCACTTGTACAATATGACTGTTCTAGGCACTTCCAACATTGTTATGCAGGAATTCATACACATTTTATCTGCATACCACAGTGTGGGCGACACTGCTTAAAATACAACAGTACTATTTATAATATGCAGCAGTTCACCAACATATGACAGAAGAGTAAACAGAAGCACTGCAGGGGTTATACCTTTATTCACAGATTATTACACATTTATTTCTACTGGTACAGCACTTTCTAAGGCTTTTATTTTTATTTGTTATGACAGTACATGCAGACTAATTACTAACCTGCCTCGCAATGCAGCCTTTGCAACCTAGCATCATGGGCTTTCTGGTTCGCAGCCCACTCATCTGTACCTGTCGGAGAAATACAGTGATATTTAGCCATACCTATCCATAGTATACATAAGCAAGGCAATTCTTAACTACTTAGTAGAATGAGTACTTACTCAGTACTGGGGCATTAACCATCTGCCGAGAATCCTGGATTCTCTGCTCCAGTACATCCCCCCTCTGCCACTTCAGGTCAGCATGGCGGTGCCTGACCTGCTCACCAGTCCGGGGGATACCTGTGGCACTGGTGAGGTCACGGCGAGACTGTTCCATGCCTCAGTTTTATACTGTGAGCCCTGGTACTGGCCCTGCAGTAGTCTCTCCCCATGGTGTTTTACCAGGAGCCATACCATTATTTTGACTCCTGGATCCCCCAGCGCTGCACTCTATAATGAATGCCTTCACCCACACCAGCCATTCTGCCTGCAGTAGGAAGCTACAACCAGTTATGGAACATATTCCCGCGTGTGTCGTTTAAATATGGCCAATTACCCACACTTTTCTGTGATTGGCCAGTTTTGAAAAGGCTAAGCTGTGGGCACACCTTCTTGGCAGTGCTTAAAGGGGTATACCGCTAGGCAGATTGGATTGACTCCCCTAGACATTGCTTACTTTTACTAAGTTGAGCTGTGCTGCAGTTAGCATTGCATAATAGTTAATTAACACTATATTTGCCTTTTGCAGTGATTTATTATTCATTACAGGTTCTATATGTGTCTGGTATTCATGATTCTACACTTCTACTACTTCTACACTTTATTACAATAACACCTTACATCTATGCTTACTGCAGTAGTCCAGTTCACATATTTATTTTATGTAGCAGGTTAAAAGACTTCACACTGTACTTAGATTCAGTTCACATGTTTGGTTTGATTTTCCTGTGGTGAGGATTAGTTTGCTGATGCCTCATTCATATCTATTGCTATGATGGCTTAGTGCTTAACTACTGTGACTATAGTGTACCTTGTCCAGAGTTCGAGTCTTGCAGAGGCAGTTTATCTTGTTGCTGGGCAGAATACGGGCCATTGGGTACAGAGTGATTAAGGCACTTTTAAGCAGTTGTAAGCGGGTTTGCACAGGTTTGCGCGACGGTAAGCACTGCTAACCTCCAGTTACACTTCTTACACTCAGTTAGCTTCTAATTTCCTTAATCTGTGTAGGCAATGCTTACCCCCATGCAAATGCAATTAAACATACATACTAGTGCTTATATATGCTTACAACTGCTTATTTGTGCTTAAACCTACACTGACACTTCACATGTGCATTTAATGCAGTACTCCAGTTCACATTTAAATGTTATTATGTAGGTCATACAGCAATAAGATGTAAAAATATGTTTATATACAGATTTCACATGGAAAATGATATGTGCTGCAGTGGGACTCAAACCGGGAATACTTGTACTTTAGGCAGATGCTCTAGCCACTACACTATTGCTGTGCTGCTTCATTTGCACTAATATTCCTTGTTATCCTCTTCAGCCTTTTCAGCTGCTTTAACCGTAGGTAAGCAATGGGCAAACCCGCTTAGCTGTTAGCTGTACTCGGAGTTTTAAAGAAAAAGAATAAAAGGGTTTCTTTGTTTTATTTATATGTACTGTTGCAGTTGTACACATGGGGACTGGTGGTGGGGATATGCGGACACCTATGAGTGGTCTCGCTCATTTATTTACAGTTTCTGCTGTTCTACTTTGCAGGGGCGTATTTATTCTGAGAGCTCTGCTCTCAGACACACCCCCTGCACTCGTCAATGCTCCGTGTAGGATTAGGAGGTCAAGCAGTGCGCCTTCATTAATATGCAATGTGCGCTGCCGTCCTCCTCCTACAGTGCCGCTTCTGTGCAGGACTAGATTAGTCCTGCATGGAAGATTAGTAAATCCGGGGGACTATTTTGTTTTATTAACATGCATTAGAATGGCAGAATTAATACAGCTGCCAGATGATGTATTTCATTGTTCCCTGACATCACATTTTGGGTATCTGAAGGACTACAGCAATCAGCCTTGCAAATACCAGCATCATGGGCCTGTCAAAAATATTCTACAATACTATAACATCAACATGCAAATTTTGCATTAAATTACACATGTAATCATGTAAAATAAAGTAAAATATTTATTTTCATTACTGCATATCAGAGAATAGTGCTTATCAAAACATCAAGACCATAATGATGTGTGTGTTGATTCTCCATAATCTTTTTTCTGTAGTACATCATTTTATTCTTAAAAAATTACCTGCAAAACAAGAATGTGATCTCATGCATCGAGATGTAAATACTGCACTAAATTATATTTTTGTACTCAAGTAAAATAAAGTGAAATACTCCTGTTACCTACATTTGACTAAAACATTCAACTTTTGAGTATAAGATAACAGTACTTCCAAAGCAATTAAAACAATAACATTGTATGTAGGCTGCTTCCCTATGATCAACTGTTTTTTTAACAAGTGAAAATTTACACAGAACAAATTTGCAATTTGTTTGCAACAGAACTCTTGTCAGCACTCTCATACACACTCACACATGCACACAAACACACACACAGGCATGCACATAAACACACACACACACACACACACACACACACACACACACACACACACACACACACACACACACACACACACACACACACACACACACACACACACACACACACACACACACACACACAGCTGTCTTCAGCCTGGAAACCTGTCCACATTAGCAGCACTATAAATGATGGAACAAGGTGGTGGCACTAACATCTCACAGACCACAGTGCTGGACATCCCCAATCCCCCAGAGGCTGTGCATCCTGCCACACACCTATGCAAGTTATAGCATTAAATGTGTATTTTTCTGCAAAAATGCCACATCCATGCTGTGTAAACAATATTACCAATAATCCCCCACTAGAAACCCATACCACTCCTCGCCATAATTATGTCTTGTGTTGCTAGCTGAAGTCTCCTGTCATCCCCCTTCCCCAGCGACCTACTGGCATTCTTTGGTAAAATGTCTACATTCCAGTAATGCACATCTATGATCAGTTCCAGTATTGTACATAACTGGGTCATCCAGAACAGTG
Organism: Protopterus annectens; assembly: GCF_019279795.1. Taxonomy (NCBI): domain Eukaryota; kingdom Metazoa; phylum Chordata; order Ceratodontiformes; family Protopteridae; genus Protopterus; species Protopterus annectens. The sequence continues at coordinate 772,732,354 of NC_056744.1, forward strand.
AAGGAGCATTTCAGCCTCTGTATATGTCAATGCCCAGCATCTGTCACCCTGTTCACTCTGGTAGGCTAAGACTGACTATGATGTATGGTGGTCCGATATCAGAATTCTCAGTAGAATAATACAGCTGCCAGATATTATGTTCTACTTGCCCCCAGATGTGCAACTTATGTTTTAAGTAGAGGAAACATTTGAAAAATCATGGCATGAAAAACAAATTATATTATGTTTTCTTTGGCTTCAGTGCAAGGGTGGCATTGTTTATTGCTTTTTATGCATGAATACTGCACTAATACTCCATGCAAAAACAAAAAAAATGTCTTTATGACAGCTTTCAACAGTAAAACACAAACAGGACATTAGTGGTTACTGAAGTCTTAATCTAGTTTTGTATCAAGGCCATAATGATGAATGGTGCTTCCCTGTGGTTCTGTCACCTGCTGTGACAGAATCTTTAGTTACAGATTTTGAGATTTGCCTGCTGCCATCTCATAAAAAAGTTCTGTTCATGAAGAGTGTACCTCTAATTATATAAAAGACTGTCTGGGATTCAGAGAATTCATCGCAGTCTACCTTAATTGCCCAATGAGGACACAAAGAAATTCCAGTTCAGAGGCAAAAGCTGCACTGAGAAATGCTTCATTCAGGGCTCATTAGCATGTCTCTGAGTTGAACACTAAATTCACAGACAAGACTATGTTAGTGTTCTCTGTAGCAGTCTCTAGCAGGTCATACATCGGGGTATCAAGGCACCCACCAACACTCTCACACGTACACACACACACACACACACACACACACACACACACACACACACACACACACACACACACACGTACATACAAAGAAACACAGACACAACCATTCATCCACAATCAAGCCCCCAACTCTTGCTCATACTCAGGCACATACTCATAAACATATACAAATTCAGTACCCCCTACCTATCCCCCATAGTGCAACCATCCAGGCAGACACACATGTACACATATACAGACATCCATTCAGCCTTTTTCATGCCGCTACTGACATGTACACAGACATGCACACAATGACACACCCACATCACCAACACTTTGCTGGATCGACCTGTTCAGTGAGTACTCCCATAGAAGTGAATGCATGACCACCATCAAAAGGGTGTACACTTTTTTTCTCTTAGATAAAAAGTTTATTTAGCTGATGATTCTCTGAATTGCTCACCTGAGTAAAGCAGGTTCCACAACCATTTCCAAGAGAGAAAGTGCATGGAATACTAGCATTAATGTCTCCCCCTAACTAGAGCATTAACACACGTCTTTGCACACTAATCTGGTGTCTCTGCTAAAGCCTCAGTGAGGAACCCCTGAGAATGTTTTGTTGTTTCTTCCTCTTTACATTCATCATATTTTCTTTCTTCTGATATCTCATATTTTACATTACTTTTAGCTGATAGCTTATCCTGAAAAATTCTACACAGGAAGTCTTCATAAAAATTCTCACACCTTTTATTTCTATTATTTATAATATTTTTTACATTTATTTATTTATTTGCAGTTAGTTTACCGGGAAGGTCCATTGGGCCTAGAATGAGACCGTTTTCAATGGAGGCCTGGGGAGAAAAGCTCCAAATACAATTGTCAATAAAATCACAGTATATTCAAATGCAGTTGTACAATATAAATCAATATAAATCAACAGAAAGTCAGTATACAGTTTACAATAAAGATCAACAATAAGACAATTCTAAAATGATGTCACGATAAAGAGTCAAGAATTTTGAAATTTAAGCATTTATAATAGTGAAAAACAAGGCATTTATGATAGTGAAAAACAGCAAATCGGATGAGGATAACTTGAGAGGAGTATTGTTGTGGAGTATCCTTAGGTCAAAGACAAATAACAACAGCAGTTGATAAAGGAAACATGAGCTGGAGTATAGTTTCATAGGGTGGAGACAGGGAAATAATAGAGAATGTGTGTCAAGTGGGATGGGAACAGAAGCATTCCCAGCAGGAAGGGAGGTGAGAGTGGAGAAGGTTCTTAAAGGAGTTGAGATTATGGGTGGTACAAATGCATGGGGGAAGGGAATTCCATAGTCTTGCTAGTGAGAAAGATAATAGAAGTGTCTCTGCAGTTTGTGTGCACTTCCAAGAGGTTCTGGTTGCTGGACCTAAGTACTCTACTGGGCTGGTGCATTTGGAGGGTGGAAGAGAGTGAGGGGCAACTTGAAGGTTGGAAGATGAGTTTATGGGCAGTGGAGTGTTGTATAAAGGAAATATAGTTTGGGAGTTCCAACCAATTCAAGGAGTGGAGAGCTTTGCAATGGTGGGAGGAGTATTTGGATTCGGTGGCAAACTTAGCGATTTTGTTGTAACAGGAAGCTAGTTTGGACTTTAAGGAGGATTGAAGACTGGTAAGGAGAGGGGCACTGTATAGAAGAGAGGGGAGGAGATAGGTAGTAGAGAGGGTATGTTTGGTTGAAGGGGTAAGATAGTAATTGTGGCGATAAAGCATACCCAGTTTTTGATGAGTTTTCCTAATATTAGTTTGTAGGTGGATGTCAAATTTTAATTGGTCATCAATAAGTACTAGAAGTATAGAGTGGAGAACTATTTCAAGTGGGGCTGAGTTTTGGCTTGTTATGGAGAAAGAGTTCTTATCGATTTTGGAAGATTTATACGGGGTAAATAACATGATCTTAATTTTTGAAGGGTTGAGAGCAAGGTGATTATTAAGCATACAAGACTCAGTGCAGGAAAAAGCTTCTTGAGTCAGTTTCATGAGTGTAGGAAGGGTTTTGGTGGAACAGATAATTGTGGAATCGTCAGTGTATTGGACCAGTTTAGCGTTAGGGATGCAGTGATGGATTGTATGTATTTAAATGGATGTGATGTTTGTTTTTTATACTCCTTGAAGGCTTTCCCGAAGTGCTGTAGAGTTATTAAAGTGTGTTTCAGATGGTTCCTGCCTGTGGCTTTCTGTGTATCATTTTATTTTTTGTAAATGTCAAAGGGTAGTTGGTTGTGTTCAATAGAGGCCAAGGCTTGGTCGAGGGTACCTTCATCTTCCTGTAGAATTTCTTTGTTGTTTAATAAGTTAGGGTTAAGTGCCCAGCTGTGGCCTCTATTTTTAATAGATGGGTCTTTGGATCAGTCAATATTTAGAGTAATCTTAGAGTGGTCCAAGAAGAACCTGGGTTCAGTCTGAAATCGAATATTATAATTGAGGAGGATATTAGAGACAAGGAAGAAATCCAATCTGGACCACATCTTATGGCAGTGTGAGTAAAAAGTGAATTTATTATTGGGGGTGTTATTGGACTGAGAGGTACAGGGATCAAATAAATAGAAGTAATTCTTGAGTTCCATTGTGACTAAAGAAGCATGGTTGTTATGCTTGGTTTTAGAGTTTTCTTCAGTCAGTTAGTGGATCTTGAATAGCATTCCAGTCTCCACCTAGAATATAGTAGTGGTTAGGGAAGGAGGAGAGGATTTTGTAAATAATCATGATAAATTCATGCTGTTTGGTGCAAGGGGCGTATAAGTTTAATAAGAGAATAGGTTTGTCTAAGTGTGGACAGCATCCGCCTTCAGTATCTGTCTCATAGCTTTTGATTTCTTGGGGGAAATTCTCTTTCCATTGTTCTGGTAATAAATGTGTTTCCTGCACTAGAGTTAAGTTGGCTTTGGATTTAAAGACCAAGTGAAAAAATAATTTTCTTTTCTTTTTTATCTGAATCCCCTTAATATTCCATGAATCAATTATCCACATGGAGCTAGATTATTTTTAGTTACATTGATAAGGAGAAAGGGGGGAAATATGACAGTAGATGCCTTAATTTGTAGGGACATAGGCATAAGTCTCTTCCTGCAATTACCTTGTCCCTAACCCCAGAAGAGATAGGGAATGTAAGTGGTAGAGATCTGACTTTATAAATATTGAGATGGTTATTGGGCATCCAATCTCTAAGTGTTATATTTCTAATAGTATGTAATCCCAAAGTTAAAAAATAATACTTACAGAGTATAGATAGCATAACTTCCTATCAATTCAACTGCAAATCTCTAGCTCTTAGTGTGTTAGGTGGGGTAAGGTAGAGAGTAGGGACTGGACATGATTATGGTGGGACTCACATAAGGTGTAACTGGATATTTAAGTATGACACAAAAGATGTCAAGCAAGTATTTTGCTAACATTTGGTAATTAAGACATTTGACATAGACTAGTCATGGTCTGGTAGAATCCAAAGGGGGGTGAAAAGCTCTGTGGGCTCTCTCAATGACTATTTGTATAGCTTCAGCTGTGTTATCTAGCAGTATAGCAAAAATGTTGAAATTTTTTTTTAACAAGCTGGACTGATCCACACTTTCCGGCAAACCCCTTAAGATAAAGTTGTTACATCTAGATCTTGCTTCCAGGTCTAGTATTTTTTGCTGCAGTTCCTGTATGTATTTTGCATTTGAAGAAGATTATTTCTGTAGTGTTTCAGTTTTGATTTAATTGTCCAGTACTTCAGCTGCTGTTTTTTCAACCCTGGTTATAATCTGGTTGATGGATTCTCCGGTGGTTTTTAACTGGTCTGAAAAGTTTTGGACAGCTAGTCGTGAACAAATTATCTCTTCAGAGAAGCGTAAATACATGGGTAAATGTAGTCACTGTAAACAATGCTGTTATATGCATTAAGGGTCATACATTTCGTTTGAAGGATCTTACAAGACCTTCCCTTGCTCTTGTACAAGGAGCTGTGACTCTTTGATGGTGGAGTATGTATCTACCTGTGTTTCCTGCCCTGCGTATTACATAGGAAAAAACAAACAAAAATTAAAAGATAGAATTTGGGAACACTACTATGACATTAATAATAAAAAACTACAAATGCTTTGTATAAGCACACTTTATACTGCACTAATTTTAAGAAATTTGTGTAGTGTATGAGGCCCAATAATGAAATGAAATTACAAGGGCTCAACAAAGAGTTTAAGGTACTGCACCACTCAATCAAAATGATTTATATTCTGTTCATAAGGAAGGGTTCAATTGTATATTTTTCAGGACCGACAACATATCACAAACTAATAGATCATGCAAACTTAGTAAACTGGACAGAGACCACAACCAGTACAATTCTAATACCACTTATCCAAAACCCAGCAATAGGGGGAGTTCACCATCTACTGATAATTTTCAAGTCAGTACTTATGATTACCCTACATTTTCAAGTCAGTACTTATAATTACCCTACATTGGAACAATAACCCCATTAACAGGATAATTATTCTCCATTAGTGCCCCCATTAATGAGACATTCACAGAGGACAGCCTCTCACACGGTCCCTGGTGAATTCCAAGCTTATCCCAATTCTAGGAACAACAGGAACAAGAACAACAAAACCCACACATGAAGGGGAAAGGGGAGAGCAAGGAGATAAATGACATTATCCACAATTTATCATCTGTGTCACCACCCAACTACTTCTTCAGTGATCAGATGTATAATTTTTCTGTTTTTAATTTAACTGATAGACTTTTCCCTGAATCTGTGATCTTCTTTAAAAAAAGTTATAATTTTGCTGCCTCATTTAATTTGGGCATAGTTCAGGTGCTCATTCAGTTAAAGTTATACACTAGATCTCTTAATTTATATTTATTCTTTAGTAATACTTCACTATTTTGCAAGGAAACATTTAAAACCTAAAAGGAAAGTGTTTTTTTAACTGCCCATTAATCCCATGGTAGCAGACTTTGAGAGGGTTTATGAACAGGGTTTTAGAAGGAACTGGAATAATTATATCTTATTATATTCCAACTTGGCACCCCTGAAAAGAAGCTGGGGGGAGCGAGAGGGGCAGTCTGCCCCGGGCGGCACTTTTATCTTTACTTTACTTGCCAAAGGAAGTGTCACATTTACTTTTTAATTAAAAAAATACTGTTTTTGATTTTAAGAGCATTCTTCCTTAAGAACAGTCCAGTTGCACACCTGTCACATCATGTCTGTGAGTGCACTGTCGCACAGTTGTCCTGTTCTTCATTTCTGCCCATGTGCAATTTTACATAAAAGAAGATACTCTGTTCTTGTGTTGCTGTCTGCATCTCTGCATTTCCTACAACCTGTTCACATCTTCTTTTATCAGTTCAACATACAGGTAAACTACTAACTCCCTGAGGATTTTAGTATGCAGTAGCATTAGTCTTGCCTGAGTAAATGAGACAGAGGTTACTTAATCCAGATAGAACAGTAAATATCTGATCAAACTACTACTCAGTTTGGATACACTTAGCCCCTCCTCACACACACACACACACACACACACACACACACACACACACACACACACACACAGAGAACAGATCACTTGCAATTAAACTTCAATGACTTTTTGTGCAACTACCGACCACTAGCAGTAACAGATTTCTGCTGAAAAGTCCAATATCCCATGACTAATGCTACCATTACCCTTCAGTCATCTCTAAAGCCACTTTTTAGAATGGAATTTGCCTCTTTCTCTTTGTTTAATTAAAGCCATATAAAGATAGATTAGAAGAGTTTAATTTGTGCTGCCATTAATAGATCAGGCAGGGCAGGGATAGGTATTTTCTAGGTGATTTACAGGAAGCGTTGCTATATCAACAAATGAAGGATTTCCTTGAAGAGAACCTATATGAGTATGATATATAATATACACAAGGTGTGAGGAGGGACACAGTCCTCCGGTATGCAGGAACTAACTCCACTTCTATAGTTAATGTTCATTTGTGCCTCAATCCATAATTCTAGTAAATTAAACCACAACCATCAGAAACATAAAAGTACCTGAAGAGAGATGACAAAATAATATCATGTTTTAAAAATAGAGGCACAAGACCAAATGGACTCAGTGTGAGGATACAAATTATATAGTTTAAGAAAGCTCCAGTGACATATCCTTTCAATGAAAAAGTGGTAGGTCATTTGGTCAGCATCCTTTCAGAAGAGTTTGCATGTTTAGAAACTGTGAAATAATGGTTTGTGAGACACAGGGAAAATGAGATGTTAAGAAAGATTTGCAGCTTATTTAGCAAATTAAAAAACTGTACAGAAGATGAGTTAAGAATTGGCAAATTATAGAAATATAGACAGTGGGCAGCCACGGTGGTGCAGCGGTTAGCATTGCCGCCTCACAGCGAGAGGTTCTCTGGTTCGATTTTTGGCTGGGATGCCTTCTGTGCGGAGTCTGCATGTCCTCCTTGTGGTCGCGTGGGTTTCCTCTGGGTGCTCCGGTTTCCTCCCACATCCTGAAGACATGCTGTAGGTGGATTGGACACTCTAAATTGGCCCTAGGTGTGATTGTGTGCATGTGTGTGCCTTCTGTGGAAGGTTGGGCGCCGGGCTGGCAACTCAACACCGTAAAAACCCCACTGCCAATCATGAGTGGACAGGTGATCAGCTGTGGCGACCCCTAACCGGGAAAAAGCCGAAAGAAGAAGAAGAAGATAGAAATATAGACAGTATTTGAGCTTATGCTTAATGAAAAGAAGTACAAAGCGATATGCATTTAATGATGGTACTGAGTGCAAGGAGAAGAGTGTACTATGTGTGAGAGTGTGTGTTTGTTACTACACTTCTGTCAGCTATTTCAAACAATGCAAAGGATGGGTATTACTGCAGGAGTACAGTGAATGCAGACTGAGTGATCCTTGGATGTGTAGACAGACATTAGAAGTAGAAATTAAATAGTCAATAGAGTCAACAGAGTAATGCAAAGATCCTGGGAAGATTTAGACATTTGCAGAGAAGGGAAACAAGAATGCTAAAATGTCTGCATGAAAAAATTAAGACACTGACAATTTACAGAAAAATACCATAGCTATTCTATAAGTTGTCCAAATCATTGCATGACACACTTCCCAGGTCCTACAACTAGTTAAATCTTAAACATGATGGTTAGACATGAGTTACATATGTAAGTTATAAGCACTGGAAATATGAACTACAAAGAATTACTGAAAATGAAGATGATTTAATAGCGTGGAATTGTTCAGTACCAATAGTCAAAAAGTAGAAGAAAAAGCTTGTATTGCAGTCAGAAAAAAAGAGATACAAGTAACATTATTTATTGAAATGGTCTACATCTAATGATTATTGCTTCTTATATACTGCGAGACTTAATATTGTATTGTACTTTAAGGGGGAGTGAGGTCCTCCTTTGGATGAGATGCCTAGAAACTATGAACCTGTTGTCAGCTTGTCATCCATTCCCTATTGTAATATTAGCAGCTTCAATAGTAACACACAAGTACAAAATGTTAAACCAAAATGAATGGTCAGGACAGCTCCAACTTTAAAATCCAAACAAGAATTTATTACAAGTAATTGCACGTAAGCGCTTTTGTTCAAACACTATAAAATTAAACGTCTTCAGACAATGTTAGGCAGTTCCAATCACATATTTATACAATCAACCGTAACATCTTAATTTTCTTAATTAACCTGTTAAGAATCAAATGGAAGCATTTAAAGTGACCGGTCATTCTTTGTCTTTTTCTATATACATGTATACCTAAACTTACACAGCCCATATTTTTATTTTGATTCTTAATAGGTTAATACATGCTCAGTCAAGCAGAGCAAAAATGTATTAAAGCCAGGTGGATATAGTTTGGACTTGCATAACCAATGTCCCAAGGTCTCCAAGCCTGCCCAATGGGGAATATTCGTATATAATGCAGAAACATCCAAAGTACACATGTACTACCCTGCTTCCAACTGCATGTCTAATATAACACTTAGAAACTCTGTGGTATCTTGTATTCTAGCTCTGACACATTTGAGCAATGGTTTAAGGTGTAATGTCAAGAATTGGCATAGTAGTTCGGTAATTGAACCTTTATTCGAGACAATAGGTCTGCCTGGAAGGTTTTGTAAACTTTTGTGAATTTTAGGTAAGAAATATATGCACTGACTACAGGGGTCAATGACAGTAAGATGGTGAACAATATTGTCTATTATAATTCCCTCCTCCCTGGCAGAATGCAAAAAATAATCTATTTGTCTCTTGAAACCAGATGTAGGGTCCAATACCATAAGTGTGTAATACCAATTATCAGAAAGTTGTCTCATAACTTCAGAATTATATGAAGACCAATCCTGTACCACTATTGCACCACCTTTGTCTGCTGATAATATTACCAGTTCCTTGTTGGTTGCCAATTCATGTATCATGTCTATTTCGTTCCTGGACAGATTGTTATCCCTTATCCAAGTTTCCTTGAAATTGAAATGTAGATCTTTGAGAATAGAGTTGTAAAACATGGAAACATTCGGATGCATAGGTGGAATGAAGTTTGATTTGTGATAACTAAAACTTGAATGTGATTCTGAGTCGGGTGCTGTCTGAAAAAATAGTTTCAGGTTAAGTAGTCTACAAAAATCAGAAACATCTTTAGCAAATGTGTCTTCAGGAAAAAAGAAACCGGGTATGGAATTAAGACCTTTATTCAATAGTTTCACATGTGTGGGAGACAATTCAGTGGAAGCTATGATTAATACATTATTTACTTCTGTATTATGAGCCTCAACAGCTCTTCCATGCTGTCCACCACTGTGTTTCCTTCCCCTTCCCGCTTTCGCTTGACCCTAAAGAGAAGGAGGAATTCCTCCTTTTGGAGACCAGTGAATCTGAGGCATGTTGTGTATTGAACTCTAAGCCTGAGGAGGATTCATCCCCTGATTCATCACAACTCCCAAATCAGATTAGTAACCACCTATGGCAGGAACACAGATGTCCTTATTAACAGTGTCCACAGACATTGGAATATCTTATTGGCTGCTGCTAAGCTTAGTGCTTTTGTGGATGATACATGCCACTTTTCTTTCAGGAAGGGCAAGAACATTGGTTCATTCATCAATCACTATAAACAAGTGAATACATTTGATAACAGCCTTACACAAACACCATTAGAAAGTGGTCCCTTGAAGGACTGCTTTCCCTGCGGACATTGCACCCACTGTAAAAGCATGCTGAAGACCAAAGAATTTACTAGTAAAAACACTGGACAAGTGTTCAATATAAATTTTTTTGCTAATTGTCAGTCTGAATGGGTCATTTATATGGCTTCTTGTAGCTGTTCAGATTTCTATGTGAGACAGATATCCAGATGTGTCAAATTCAGGATATCAGAACATCTAAGTGACATCAGAATTAAAAAAACAACAAATGCTTTATACAAACATACAGAGAAACACCCAAAAGCCACGTTCAGATTCACAGTTATTGAGAGAATACAGAGCAACATAAATAATAAATCAGGATAGCATCAGCTATTAACTAATATGGAGAAAAAATGGATAATTAAATTAGTTGCCTTGTTTTCTCCAGGATTGAATGAGTACTTTTAATGAATTGGTGCAATTTACCTCAAGTAACCTCAGGTGGGGCTATACTACAAATATGTGCTTGTATGCTTTGTGGATTTAATACACAGAAGAAGGTTGGATTAGACAGCCAAAACCGGTCTGCTTGCTCCATTTTTTTGTTTTATGTTCTCCCATATTTAAATAAACTTCTTTACTTCAGTCACTGTTTGCTGGCTCTACTGATTTTTTCATTTGTACAATTTAATCCAAGAGGGGGGAATACTAACATCTTGTTGGAGGTCCATGAGATGAATTGGCTTCTTAGACTTAATTCTAGTGTTTTTCCTGATCTTAATGAAGTAATTTCTATCAGCCGCATGCTTAAAGTTAGGACTATGAATCTGTGATGCAACCAGGTATATATCTGTGATGCCCCACCACTGGGCCATTAATCAATGAGCCTCAATCATCACCACCACTGGAACCTGTGGTGAACATTCACTGGGAGGATAACAGGTACACATCCAGTATTTCCAGATGCAACTCTCTGCATCAAGTACAATCAAGCACAATTTCCCTTAAGCTCACACGGGGAATGCAGTCAGTCCAAGGCTGGCTTCTTCCTTTTTCTCTAGATCACCAATATTACTCCCCAGTGACAAAGCAATAGAGTTGAGATCTCAACTAAGTGTCCAAGCCAAGACCTCCAGCACCTTCTCTGTCCAACCAGTGGTTTGAGTCCCTTTCCAAGTAGCTGACACACACATTCTTTGAGATTTGATTTACACACAGACACACACACACACACACACACACACACACACACACACACACACACACACACCTGGGAAAGGCTGGCACAGGTTCACTAGCTATACACCCTTCTG
>NC_056744.1:772748552-772818552 GCF_019279795.1 Protopterus annectens
CTTACCATTCAAATCAGTTTTATGTCTTTTTTGCTCTTTATCTGAAGTTAAAGTTTCATATAAATTTTTCAATTCATATAAATCTTATTATATAAAGTGGTACAACTGGTAGCATACTCATCTTTGGAGCAAAAGACTGTGGGTTCATTTCTCCCACCAGGTACATTGATTGTTGACACTTGTGCAGCATAATAGGGGTGCTGTACTCCTGAGTATACCATGGGGTGCAGCACTCCTTAGTATACCATTCTTTGGGTGAGATGTTAAAGCAAGGCTCCATCTGCTTGGGATGGTGATAGCTCAGGTGGATATGAATGATCCCATGGCACCTATAGAAAAGAGCAGGGGAAGTGTCCTGATGCCCAGGCCACGTATTAAATACCATATGGCCAACAAAGAAAAAATAAATGAAGCTGTTAATTTAAGGCATTTTATATTCGGTATTGCTTTTTGGTTTCTCTGCTGGACCTAGGTGTTTTTCTGATTTTGTTTCCTCATCATCTCCTATTCCTGTTTTGCTTTTATACTTGGAGGCTTCTGAGATGTCTGTCCCTACTGTATAGCAGGCCCTAGAAGCTCCTCCCAGTCTTATCCACTCTGTTCATCTTACTGGTCACTTGCAGAAGAAACTGGCAAGGCCCTCCCCTTACACTATTAGTGTCCTTTGAAATTGCCTTGAAATGTGTGTGTGTGTGTGTGTGTGTGTGTGTGTGTGTGTGTGTGTGTGTGTGCGTGCGTGCGTGCGTGCGTGCGTGTGCGTGTGTGCGTGTGTGCGTGTGTGTGTGTGTGTGTGTATGTGTGTGTGTGTGTGTGTTCCTCATAATTGGCTTGTCTGTCTTTGATTCATTTTGCAAGTACTTGTAGCTAGTTGTCAGACTTGTTTCTGGTACCTTTTCACTTGTGGCTAGTTAACTAAAATGTGTTTTTACATTAAAGACTGAGACTGGGAGTAAAGGTAGCCTGGTCTGTGAGATGGAAAGTGCACAGGGAAGCTCAATGTGAGAATTATTCTTGGAGTTAGTTATTTAATTTATTTTCAGTACCTTTTCACTTTTAGCTAACTAAAGTGTATTTTTACATTAACAAGGCTGGGACTGCAATTCTAGTGAGAATAGAAAGGTAGCCGTGTTTGTCCAAGATGGGAAACACATAAGGGGGCTTAAAGTGACAATTACTTGTTGTAGTTAGTTTGTACCTTTTCACTTGTGGCCAGTCAAAATGTGCTTTTAAATTAAGAAAACTGGGAACTGCTATTCTAGTGGCAGTAGTAAAGTAGCCTGGTCAGAGCAAACTGGAAAATACACAGGGAGGCTTGAAGAGAGAATTGCTTGTTGTAGCTAGTTATTTGATTTGTTTCTGATACCTTTTGACTTTTGTCTATCTAAAGTGTATTTTTATATTAAGAAGACGGGGCGTGCTATGCTAGTGGCAGTTGTAAAGTAGCCTTGTCAGTCCAAGTTGGGAAACACACAGAAAAGTATAAAGTAAGATTGTTTCATCTGCCAGTGTTTTTTTTAGGGACTTAGTTGGATGTTTATCTTCACTTGAGAGCTACTTTGCTGTGCTTTTACATTAAAAATTTCCAGGATCATCCATCTCATGGCAGACGGTGTTTACCTGGTCTCCTTGAGTTGGGAGGCACTCCAGGGAGCTTAAAGTGTAGTTGTTTATTGGGCCGAGGGAATGGGAGTTAGTTTTTAGCTTTTTCTATCTGCTATAAATTAGGCAAATTTTTGCAGAGCCATTCACCGCTCAGTGGTGATTAACAGTACCCTGTATAGCAGCAGACATATAAAGCTGGTATTTAAGACTTTGACCCGTAACACAGAAAGGCTTTGTGTTGAGCTAAGCTTAGGGCAACTAGATAGTTTCATACAGCATTAAGACAATAGCAATAACATCTTGCCTTCAGTCTAGACACCACTAAGGTGACACCTGTAAAACTAGTAGCCTAAGCCATAATAGCCCAACCTTTATATTGATCCTGACAACATGGATTTGCAATTTCCTAATGTTTCTGTGGCCAGCTTGGTAGCTATGGGCATCCTGAGTCAATGTAGAAATTGTCTCATGTATTCAGACAACCTTTTAATCCTTAAAGAAACTAACACGGTATGCAAGAGATGTACATACATAACTTTCTTGGAGGCAAAAAAGGTTATAAAAAAAAGCACTACATCCTTTACACATACCATGCACCACATAATTAGACGTACTTATGCTGAGGCACTTAAAAGGAATCTTTCCAAACCTCAAAGACCTCCTAAGCTGTCAAATTGCAACACCTACCCTCAGCAATCTCTAAAGCGAAATCATAATAAAAGCAACACCTAACACTATACGTAAGCCTACACCCATTGATCCCCCAAGATCAAAGCACATAAGCCAAGCAAATACTTTACCTAGTATTCTTGTCATAGGGGATTCTATTGTACCACACACAGATACTCCTCTAACCAGGATGAACAAGGGAAGATAATGGGTAGGTGTCTATCTCGTGCTAGAATTGCAATATCATTCACACGCTCAGGTCACTGCACCAAAGGTACCAGTATAATTCTATCATAGTTCATGTGTATGTAAATGACTCAAGGAATACCTCACTGGACTATATGAAAAAAGACTCTATGGATCTATCTCTATGAGTCAAAGAAATGTATGTGCATTGCATTGAGCAGTGTTTTACCATCACCAAGGACGATGCCACAGTATGAACAAAAAATGATTGATTTTAATAATTGGCTTAGTTTCTGGTGTCACTCCATAAGAATCCAATAACTATCAGCATAGGAGGTCATGGTTAACAGACCACTTTGCTTAGCCAAGTATGGTCTGCACCTGTCCCCCCTGGGCTTTCAGATATTGGTTAAAACATTATCCATTCCATGCACAAGAAACTCCACACCCTCAAACTTTCCTCACTCTGGAGAATTTAGACACCTGTGCTGTTACCAAGACTTGGTTTAAAGCCACAAAAAGTACTCTAGCAATGGAAGGCAACAATACCTTCCACCATGGGTGCCGGAACCGTAGAGCACAGGGGGAGGGGAGCCCCCCCCCACTTTTTCAGATCACCTCTGTATCTTTTGCGAGTGGTTTTGTTTGCCACAATGACATCAGCGCATTCCTGGCCATTATGCAAGCGGGATATTCAGAACCTGCTGCAGAGTTTGTTTCCGGCTGTTAATTGCAAGCTGTCTGGACTGGGGCAAGAGTTAATTGCAGAGTGGAGTGGGAGTTTGTTTCGTCTGGACTGGGACAGGAGTTAATTGCAGAGTGGAGTGGAGACTATCAGAGTGAGTACACCAGTTGCAGAGTGTGTGAAAATGCCCCCAGCAAGGTACATCTGGTGACTAGAGGTACTCAACCACAAACCCTGTACCTTGGGTACAGGTAAAAAGAGCGTAAAGTCCCTAGCCACCATCACTTGTGTATTTAGGCCTCACATTTTTGTTCTGTTCTTTCTGGTTTGTAGGAGTGGTAAAACAAAACCTTTTATTCTAGCAATTTTCTAAAGTTTTAAAATCAGTATTTGAAATGTGTCCCTATTTTGGGGCTGTATTCCCCCATTATTGGCTTTGTTCTGTATTTTTGTGCTAAGAGGTTGAAAGCTATGGTGAGAAGGTAGAACTGAATTCACTAAATGATATGATAGCCATTTAAGTTTGTCTTCCTGTCTTTCAAGACACTGCTGGTTTAGTTTAGTGGTATGCTGCTCTGACTGTAGTACATAGTGTTCTCGGTTTAAGACTTGGCAGTGAAATGCATGGTGGTAACAACATTTTATGTAAGCTCCTTTCCAAAATTATGCACGCAATGTTTAAAATGTGTCCCTGGTTTTTGGCCTCCCCCCCCCCCCAACTGAAAATAAGTTCAAGAAGCTGTGCAACATGCCTATGGCTTACAGTCTACTGTGATTCTGTATTTATATATTGTGTGTTGAAGCAGACTGTTATCATAGAAATGTTCTGAATAGGGCAGTTTTGTCATTATTGGTGCATGCATTTTGCCTCATTGCCTACTGGAAAAATGTTTAAACAATAAATTTAAAATGCGCTCTAACTTAAGTCTAACAAGTGTGTTGTATTATACAGGGAATATCATTTAATACAAGCAGGAAGGTGAATCGAGGAATGCATACATGTATGCATGGCCCTAAAAATGTGTTTGAAAGCAGCCCAGAGGAAAATGTGAAAAGCTCAAAATCATGGACAAATTTTAAGCTTTACTCTTGTTACCCAAGCAATGGATGAAGGTAAAACAGTTTTACATTAACCTGGCCAAGCCTTTTGACACAATCCCCTACTCAGGTGTAGTACAAAAGATGAATAATGTAGGAGCAAACACTTACATCACCAGATGCATTGCCGACTTGGCTCACAGGATGCAGGAGATCAAAACAGGGGAAGAGACCAGTCACTAATGGAGTCTCCCAGGGTTCGGTGCTGAGACTTTTTCTGTTTGGCATATACATCTCAAAAGTAAAAGGAAATACCAAAGAGCTTTGGCCAGCTACGTCTGAGATGACTGCAAGCTAGGAGAAGTTACTGAATCCCCAAATGACTTAACCATCATGCAGGAAGGTTTGTCCCAAATAATAACTGGTGTCAAAATCATGACAATGCCCTCTGAGAACTGATCCAATTGTTTGGCATTTCGGAACTGTGTGTACAGTGACCTAACTTTTGACGAACATGTGCCCAGAGTAATAAGAAAGCCTTTCTATATAGCACAGCTTATAAACAAATTGATTGTGACTATATGTAGAGATGTTGTTGTCCCCCTTTACAAAGCTCTCATTATGTCAATCATTTTGTATAATTCCCACTTTGGCATGTATCTGTCCAGCCCCATGCAACAATTGAAATACCTTCAGAGATACCTTACTAAAAGGATACAAGTCCTAAACAATAGGTCTTACATGGACCACCTCAAAGATTTATTACTACACTCAGTATCCTACAGAGTGCAGAGAGGTGACATGTCTAGCATACAAAGCATCCTCCTACATAATACAGATGGACCTACTGAACATCAGCAAGTCAAATGGCATCAGAAATACTCAGTCCAGTTATCTAAATTGAATGGATATATATCACAGAGGCTACCACTGTTCTGGAACAGACTATCCATAAAAATAAAGCAAAGCTCATCCATCCATATTCAAATGCAACTTGGATCTAAGGATGGGTAATAGAAAATGTACTCCAGAATTTCCCCTCATGCTACTAATGGATAGTGGCAGTTCCTAAATGCTGCATCCATTACATGGCCCCCTCAAATTATCTATGGTATGATCACAGTTGCTCTCACTAGGGCTAATATACAATTATCAACCATGGAGATAGCTAAGACCAATCAGAAAATGTTAATTCAAGTACCAAAAGGGAATTGGCTAAGCTTAAAATGTCCTCCAAGTGAACCTATGTTGTGGTAGCAAATAGTTATAAAAAAATAACCCTTTTTAGTTCACTAAGTGCCCCTGTCACCCTCTGCCCCCCCCCCCCCAGTCGTTAACAGCTTCCGGCACCTATGCCTTCCACACATTTAGACCAACAGCAGCACAGACAAGGGCTAAAAGTGGTGGTATCTCAATCTGTTAACAGCAAATACAACTCTATGTTGGTTAAAAAGGATGATGCCCTGGAGTTCGTCCATGCCTAAGTCTCCATAGGCAAGGCGCTCTACCATGACCTACAAAGCTCACAACTCTTCCCTAAACCTACTAGAGGTACTCACCATCCAAACAAATTTCCTATTCAGGGAGACTTTAACTACCTTTCTATAGAATGGGAAAAGTATTCTGCCTCTAAATCACATGCACAACGTTTCCTAGACTTCATTAGCACAGACACCCTGAACTAGATAATGCAGTCCCCAACAAGAGGATCAAACATATTGGACCTAGTACTCACCAGCATGGGAGAGCATGCACCCCTCTCCCGCTACCCCTGTGTCACATCCTCATTGGTAAAGTCAGACCACAAAGTTGTATCACTTGAAATAAAATTCAACCTGGAAAACCCAATTAAACCCGCAACAGTTAGGAATTATACTAAAGCAAACTACATCTTAAGTGATAGTTTGTCACAACTTGCAGCTTCCCTAAACCCCAATACAATCGCTACATATGCAGAATTATTTACAGAAACCCATGTAAATGGTTGCATTGAAGCTGCTGTACCTACCAAAATTAAGCCCAGATCTCGCATCAAAAATAAACCACAGTGATGGAATCCTTACCTTAACAGGATACATAACAAATGAAAAAAGTCATGGCCAAAAATCAGAAAGAGTAACTCTCATAGAGACCACAGCTCTCTGACTTAAATAAACAAGAAAGACAACTAATAAAATCCAGCAAGTCCAATTTTGTGGTCAAGATGGCCTTCAAGGCTAAGGACAATCACAAGGCTTTCTTCAGCTATAGCTGGAATCCTAAAGGTAATAATATTCAGCAATGTGCATTACTGGTGGTAAATGGCACAATCTTTACTGACCAGGGTGACATAGGAAACCTACTGGCTGATAAATTTAGCTCTACCTTCAACCCCCACTGCACCCCACTACCCCCTGTGAAATCCCCTCTAGCATATCACCCCCAACTATCAACAGGAAACACGTCCTGAAGGTACTCAATAAGGCCAAAAACACTGATTCAATGGGCCTTGGCAATATCCTCAGTTGCCTCCTAAATATCCTAAAATTCAATTATATCCTCAAAAATAAATGTATTTCTGAAAATAAAGTCCTCTGAGGGTAAGGTACCTGTTGTATCCAAATTGATTGTGCCATATAGCTTTTGGATATTGGCAAAGGCTCTTGCCACCCCCATAGTGCCTTTTTTAGGCAAGGCTCAAAAGTCAAACCCACCCCCATAGACAGCACAAGGAACAAGAAACTAAGGGTAATGCTGCTAAATGCCAGAAGTCTTAACCTCAAGATGCATGCACTCGAAGCTCTCCTCAGTATGGAGAACATTGATATCTGTGCAGTGATAGAAACCTGGTTCAAGGCTCCAGAGAGCACCCCAGCACTACCAGGCTATACCTCATATCATGCTTTTTGGCCCCAAAACCTGGACCGAACCACAAAAGGAGGGGGAGTTTCCATATTTATCAAGGATATCCACACCTCCAGGTTAGTGGCATTGCACGAAGTATTGGAGACCATCCATGTGCAACTAACAGTGGGCAAGACTGCTTTTCAGTTTATAGCATCCTACAGACCACCCTCTCAAAGTCAGGAATCCCACTCGGCTTTCCTGAAAACATTGGAGAACATGAAGATCTCTCCGAACACCATTATATTGGGTGAATTCAACTACCCAAACATTGACTGGGAGCACTACTCAAGCCCCAGCACCTTAGCCCAAAGGTTCCTGGAAATTATAAACTCAAATGCTATGGAACAACTAGTCACCACTCCCACAAGAGGGGACAACATACTAGACCTGATCATTACCAACATGGGGACTCTATGCTCCACACCAGAAGTATATCCCTCATTGGTAAGATCAGACCATAAATTAATCTCACTGGATGTCCACATCCCGACCCCACCCCAGCCCAGAAAACCACAGTGAAAAACTTCTCAAAAGCGAACTTCTCACTTCTCAAAACTGAAGTGGAATCCTTCAAGGCCCCAGGGCCAGTGGAAACTACGGCCCAAACTGCAGAATCCTATATAAACGCATTCTACGGACATCTCCAGGAATGCATGGATCATGCTATCCCAAACAAAACCAAGACCCAATCATCCAAAGGCAGGCGTCCAGTCTGGTGGACCCCTGCCATAAATAAACTGTACAACAGAAGGAGGAAGCTACTACATGATAGACCAAAATCCCTAATAGGGAAGGCATCTCTGATCAGTACTAGCAAAAAATTACGATCCCTCATAAAATCCTCCAAGGCCAGGTTCAAGAGAAAAATTGCACAGGACACCAAAGACAATCATAAGGCTTTTTTCAGTTATGTTAGAAACCTGGGATGCAACTCCCAGACTTGTTCTGAGTTGATTCTAAACGACAAAAAATACACTGAACCCACAGACATCACCAATATCCTGGCAGACAGGTTCAGTGCAAACTTCTCCACCCCCTCCCCCCCAAAAAAGCAAGTATCTATCCCAGCAGAGGGCTGCCTCCCAAACATCTCTGATGCTCAGGTGAAGGCTGCCCTCTCCAAAGCAAAAAACACTGCTTCCATGGGACCAGATGGCGTCCCAGGTTGCATCCTACATGAACTCCAAGAGGAACTAATCCCTCAAATAAAACAGCTATACAATCTCAGCCTCACTACAGGATATGTGCCCACAGAATGGCGTACAGCAACAGTAGTCCCACTCCACAAAGGTGGAGCCTCTACAGACCCTGGAAACTTTTGCCCCATAAGTCTGACTAGCTTAGTCTGCAAGGCTATGGAGAGGATCATCATGGAGCTCATAAACAAAGACATTGGGGACCTACAGACACTAGATCCTACCCAGTTCGGCTTTGTCAAGGGCAGATCCAGCCTTTTGAACCTGGTTGACTTCTTCGAAACAGTCACCAAAGCCATAGATGAAGGGAAGGTAGTCCACACAGCCTATCTGGACCTTGCAAAGGCATTTGACACAATACCCCACTCGGGCATCATAGATAAGCTATCCAGCTTAAATATAAACCCCTATGTCACAAGATGGGTCACAAACTGGCTCAAAGACAGAACCCACAGAGTGAGAGTTGCTGGAGCCATGTCAGACTCAAAACCAGTCACAAGTGGCGTCCCACAGGGTTCTGTCCTGGGACCACTTTTGTTCGGTATATACTTTTCCGAGGTACAGGCAAATGTGGGAGGACTATGGCTCAGCAAGTTTGCAGACGACTGCAAACTGGGTGCCATAATCAACTCTCCAGCTGACACAAACATCCTTCAAAAAGGTCTCACAGAGACAGATAACTGGTGCCAGTGCCATGGTCTAAAGCTAAATGCCAAAAAATGTATAGTCATACCCTTTGGCAAAAATAATGTGCCCACAAATTACCACATAGGCGGAAACCCATTAAGTACAGAGAAAGTTATTAGGGGCCTGGGGACCCAAGTTGATAGCAATCTCTCCTTTGAAAACCACATTGCCAAAGTGGTTAGAAAGACCTTCTACATAGCCCACCTCATCACAAAGGGTTTCACATCTAGATCAAGAGAGGTAATCGTGCCCCTTTATTCATCCCTCATCAGGCCCATCATAGAATACAATGCCCCTTTTGGGATGTACCTTACCCGACACCTGCAGCAATTAGAAAGACCCCAAAAGTATCTCACCAAGAGGATCAAGGGTCTCAAACAGATGCCATATGCTGCTCGGTTAAAAAAACTCCAGCTCTACTCAGTTGCATACCGCCTACTTCGAGGCGATCTATGCCTGACATACAAAGCTATGTCAAATCCAGAATTAATAGACATGCTCCACCTCAGTAAATCTAAATCCCTTAGAGCCACACGCTCGAGGGACTTGAACCTCAGCACAGAAATAAATAGAACTTGCTGGAGGGACAGGTTCATAACCCAGAGGCTCCCTTCGCTCTGGAATAGAATTCCAGTTCATGTGAGGCAGAGCACCTCACTGAATCTCTTCAAGAAGAATCTCGATAGGTGGATGGGGGATCATAGGTTTGTCCCAGGGATTACTCCCGTGTCACTATTAGACAGAGGCACAGTAAACTAAACCTTAAAGGGCACAGTATACTCAAATCAAGGGGTGGCGTAAGCCATACAGAATCGGGCTAGGCTTATAATTGCCTCAGGGCAGATAGCCTAGTATGAACCTATGAACCTATGAACCTATCAACAAATCCAACAGAAAAAAGAAGAAACTGCAGGTACTCCACAACAATCAAAGCCAGCCAGTTGCTAGTGTACTAAAACAGCTTTATTGTAAAAGTAAGCGCTTTCACATCTGCTCAGGATGCTTCATCAGACTTTAACAAACATCTAGCTTTCAAATATTTAAATACACACCCTACAATTCATTGGGCCAATGAAATCAAACAAACAATTATCACCAATTTGCATCCAATGCTATATATTAAAGACATATATTCATAAGGCAAAAACATATATATATATATATATATATATATATATATATATATATATATATATAAAATGCACAGTACAAAAGGACATCCATTACATATAAAACTACTGTCAAAAAGTTGCTGTCAAAAAGTTGATTAAATAATCTTTACCAAAAGGTTAAAAACTTTAACACATTTATATGTACATTGCCAGATAAAACATACTACTATTCTATAAAAACTATTGATCATTACTAATGCTTTAAAGGGCGGTCCATAAGAAATGGTTTTAAACTAACCCTATCATTCAGGCCATGTCCTGAATCTGCTTGTAATTTTATTTTATTTATTTATTTATTTTATTTTACATTTGTTGACCGGGCTAGTCTAGCTGGATATATGTCCATTTTCAGTAGAGGCCCGGGGAGAAAAGCTCCAATATTAATTACAAAATTACAAAACAAGTATTATTGTGACATAAACATATTATTAATTACAATGAAAATTAACATAAACATTGATATAAAAATGCATTGAGGTGAAAAGGGAAAGGTATCAGAGATATGAGGAAGAAAAAGAATAGAGAAGAAGTGAGTAAGAAATAAGAAAAAGAAAAGAGGAGAGGGTTAGACTGGGTTAGTACAGGAGCAAATCCAGTGTTTATTGAGATAAAGTTTTAGATTCCTTTTAAACAGAGGGAGTGATGTGAGAGATGAGATCTCAGATGGAAACTTATTCCATATTTTTCCAACAGCATTTGAGAACAAGCAATCACCTGCTAAATTGTTAGTTTTAGTAGTATGGATCAGAGGTTTGTTAGAAGAGCGCAGATGGATCAGAGGTTTGTTAGAAGAGCGCAGGTGTCTCAGGTTAGTGTAAGGTGTAATGAGACTGGAAAGTATTGGGGTGTTGCTAGAAGATTTTATAGCTTACATTAATAGTACTACTACATTTTTGCGATTAACAGGTGAAAGTTCAGAATTTCAGATAAACTTTTTAGATGTCACTCTCACAAAAAGAAATGGAAGTTTGACTAGGAATATTTATAGGAAACCATGTAGAAGGAATGCCTATTTACATCGTGATAGTATGCATCCACCACATGTTCATAGGAACATTATTGTGAAACAGGCTACACGCTGCTCACGGTTAGTGAGCAATGATTTAGACTTTCAGCTAACAATAACAAACTTACAGCAGGATTTTATGACTAGAGGTTATCATGATAAAGATCTAACAGCTTTGAAGAAAGTAGAACGTAAAGGTGTAGCTTTACCATACATTAGGGGTACTTTGAGAGAACCAGCTGCAAAGAAGGGATCCCCCAAGAAAATGAACAAGAGAATGGTTATTACCTATAGTAATAAGAATAGAAGTATAACAGGAGTTATTAAAAAGAATTGGGACATTTTACAGTTAGACGAGAAAATAAAGGCCTTAGTAGGTCCAAGACCTAGTTTTAGCTATAAAAACACAAAATCTTTGAAAAAGATGCTTTGTTATGAGAGACATACATTTGATAGGCCACTGTCAATAAGAAAGAGCACCTATCCTTGTCATAACTGTAATCAGTGTACTTTAATTACCAGCAGAGACAATTTTATACATCCAGACACATTTAAGTGTTATAGATTTAGTCACTATGCAGATTGCAAGACTAGAAATTTAGTTTATTTAGCCATATGTAAAAAATGTAGTGCGTTCTATGTGGGCAAAATGAACAGGACTCTTAGAGAAAGGATCAGAGAGCGTTTGTATGCTATTAATAGAGAAAACGAGAATAATCCTCTAGCAAGACATATTTTGACGCATGGCACTACACATAGTTTTGAGTTTATGGCTTTAGAACTCATATATACCACCATGAGATTAGGTAATACTGCTGGCTTTACAGAGAGAGAAGAAGGGAAATAGATAATTAAATTACAAGCGGATTCAGGACATGACCTGAATGATAGGG
This sequence comes from Protopterus annectens, assembly GCF_019279795.1. Classification (NCBI taxonomy): domain Eukaryota; kingdom Metazoa; phylum Chordata; order Ceratodontiformes; family Protopteridae; genus Protopterus; species Protopterus annectens. Next base: position 772,760,573 of record NC_056744.1, read on the forward strand.
TTAGTTTAAAACCATTTCTTATGGACTGCCCTTTAAAGCATTAGTAATGATCAATAGTTTTTATAGAATAGTAGTATGTTTTATCTGGCAATGTACATATAAATGTGTTGAAGTTTTTAACCTTTTGGTAAAGATTATTTAATCAACTTTCTAACAGCAACTTTTTGACAGTAATTTTATATGTAATGGATGTCCTTTTTTACTGTGCATTTTTATATATATATATATATATATATATATATATATATATATATATATGTTTTTGCCTTATGAATATATGTCTTTAATATATAGCATTGGATGCAAATTGGTGATAATTGTTTGTTTGATTTCATTGGCCCAATGAATTGTAGGGTGTGTATTTAAATATTTGAAAGCTAAATGTTTGTTAAAGTCTGATGAAGCATCCTGAGCAGATGTGAAAGTGCTTACTTTTACAATAAAGCTGTTTTAGTACACTAGCAACTGGTTGGCTTTGATTGTTGTGGAGTACCTGCAGTTTCTTCTTTTTTCTGTATATCCTCAAAACAGGTTTCATGTCAGGTGAATGGAGGGCTGAGGTAAAGCCCTTTTCATAAGGGTAGACCATAAACTGACCCCAGGAACTACAGACCCATCAGTTTGACAAGTCTAATACACAAAGCCATGGAATTAATTATCATGGAAATGATCAACAAGAGCATTGAAAAACCTAGCAACATTGGACTCATCCCAATTTGGCTTTGTTAAGGGAAAGTCTTTCCTACTTAACCTGGCAGACTTCTTCAAGAGGGTCACCGTGGCTATGGGTGTGGGAAAAACAGTGCATGCTGCCTAACATGACATGGCCAAAGCATTAGATACAATACCCCACTCAGGTATTGTTGACAAAGTTTCAGAACGAGGCATAAATCCCTACATGCAGCTGACTTACAGATAGGACCAAGGAAGTCAGGATCAGTGAGACCGCATCCACCAAGAGACTGGTCATCAGCAGAGTATCCCAAGACTCTGTGTTAGGCCTGCTCCTGTATATCATCTACTTCATAGGAATCAAGGCTAATGTTAAAGGCCTCTGGCTCGCAAAGCTTGCACATGACTGCAAATTGGGAGTTGTCATAGAATCTCTCCATGACACCACCATTCTACAAGTGGGCTAACACAAACAAATGAGTGGTGCAAAAGCCATAGAATAAAAGTCATTCCAAAGAAATGCATTATAGTGCCTTTGGGAAAGCATCCACCCAAGCTAATTACATCATCAATAAAACACCCGTAACAGTTAAAATAATAGTTAGGGATCTGGGAACATATACAAACAGTAATCTGGCGTTTCACCAACATGTATCCAAGATAGTAAGAAAATCATCTATGTCTCCCAACTCACAAGCAAATGTATGGCATCCTGGTCCAAGAAAGTAATACGAGAACTCTACTCAGCCCTTATCAGACCCATCACTGAGTACAATGTCTCCTTTGGCATGTACCTAGCCAGGCACTTGCAACAGTTGGAATGCCCACAAACGTTCCTCACCAGGAAAATCCAGAGTATGAATACCCTGTTCTACATGGATTACCTTAAGCTGTCTCTGTACTCAGTCACCTACAGATTACTGAGAGGTGATCTATGCCTAGCATGTAAGCCATCCAGCCATCCAGCTCTGATGGATCTCTTGCACATCCAAAAGACAAGCAGCACTAGAAACACTAAATCGAAGGACCTGAACGTTGTCTGTGACACAAATAGAAGCTGTCTGAGGGAGCAATATGTGTCTCAAAGGATGCCCTCACTATGAAATAAGCTCTCAATCTACATGAAGCAGTTCATTCCTGACCTTATTCAAAAGAAACCTTCATCACTGAATGGGAAATTCCAAATTCACTTGATCTGGCTCCTTAGTCTCTGTATGAGAGACGTGGATAGTAAATAAATTAATTCCCAATTAACATACACACACACACACACACACACACACACACACACACACACACACACACACACACACACACACACAAAACCCTTAGCAACCTGTTTACTAAAATACCCCACTATATAGCTGTCCAAAGAACTCTGGGACAAAATTGGGTTTAATTGTATGGCTAAGCTTGTAATTATTGCTCCAGCAACTGGACTTCCACATTGGAATCATGGATCACCTCCTGGTTTGGCTAATGAAGTCACATGTGTGGCTAGTCCTGACCACTGGGCCATAAGGGGCAGAGCCTGCCCATGTCATCAGCCATAGATGTGACTGACTTCCAGGTAGGGTCTCCCCTGAGCCACTCTGTACCTTGGAGTGTCCTCCATCATGGTGTTTCCCTTCATTATGTGTCACTCGCCATACACTGTTTCTACTCCATCTGCCCAAACACCTGGTATCCTCCTTCTGTATGTCTGCATATCTGCACAGCGGTCCCCACCTTTTGTGTCCATATCACACCTGTCTGTCTTTGTCTGCATTTGGTATTTGCTCACCTTTGCCTTCTACCTTCCCAATTCCCTCATTCCTTATCATACAATCATGTTGTTACCTTCACCATATACCCTTTTAAAATAAATTAAAATGGTACCAGTCCTCAAAAGAGTTAACCTTCCACACCACCAGTGTTTTATTAATGTTAGCTATGTGCATATTCATCTGCTTGCTTTTCCGTCCTATTTTGCTTTTCCTATTTTATGCACTCCTCCTCATTTTTATTATGAAATGAGGTGGCATTTTCTTATGCTGGCCATCTGTGGGCTGCTCACAGTGCCGAAGTTGTAGCGAGAAAGAAGTTTTCTGTGAGTGTGAACATGCATAGCCTCATGCACACCTCCTAATCTTTCTTGTCAGGTTAGTCAAGTGACCAGCCACAGTGCAGCCACTTTGCTACAGTTGCATGACCTCTGCCAGTAGCATTACTGTTGTAATTAACTATGCTGCCCTTTTAAATCAAGCACTAGTGCTGTATTTGTCCTACTAAATAGTTAGGCAGCATCCAGCTGTGATGTCTTTGGTACTTAGCATTGCTTCACAGTGCTCAAGATGTGTCTGAGTGCAACCCCAAGAGTGATACCTTTAAGAAGGATATATGCCTTTTTTGTTGGATCAGCTTTTTACATACCCCTGTCCCAACCCTTCAGGAGTTTGATAAAGACAAGTGTATTGCATCCTTTTAGGGTAAGAATTGTTACACTCTTCATAATATTTAACTATTGGACTTTTCATCTACTCTTCAGCTCAACTTGCATTATAATGTTTTGCACAAAGCACATTGCAAAACAGATGTAATTAAAGCAAGCAACTGAGAAAATCAGCAAAAATATATACCAAACAAAACACATTTCATTACATAAATTCCATACAAACTGTTAGCATACTAATGTACCTTTTGTGCTCCAAAATACGTAGCTCTCCTCAGTCCACAGTCTGAAGGGACACCAGGACACTAAAAATCATAAACAATGTTGCAGTCAGACTATGAGTAAAATTTATTACACTTTATCTCAAATAAGTCTTCACTCAGCATATTCTCATAAGTGGACCATTCTGCATGACAGTGCACACTCTTTCTCTCTTTTAATGCTGCTGACTTTAGCTGTGATTAATGCTTCACAGAAACTTTTCACATTCCTATTGGCCATGTTAAGTCTATCAGGAAGAATGCTACACAACAACCTTGTCTGTCAGTAGTAATGGTGAGTATCTGTTTAAGGCTTCTTCCATGTTGTGAATACCATAACAAAATAAAGATTATGATTCAAGTTACTCCTCACTAATAGTTTCCATTGTACAATTCATGTCACCCCATCACTTATCCTCAGCATTTTACCATCCCATACAGGCTTATATTTTCCACTGCCTTTTAACTGTCACTCTTTTTATAGGTAGGGTTACCACCTGTCCCACTTTGCGAGGGACAGTCCCTCTTTGGGCAGTTGTGTCCTGACAAAAAAATTCTAAAAATGCCAAATGTCCTGAGATTTTAGGACAAAATTATTTCCTATATGTTATGTAATAGTTGCATAAAACAGTTATTCTGTATCTAAATTACCTAAATGTTATAAGAAACAGAATAAGCAACTAATATGCTACACGAATAAGCTTTTATTTAGACAAAAAAGTTAAGTTCTATCCTTTGTACTGACCGTGGGTATGTGTCGGCCTGTAAAATCTGATGTTTGTACCAAAAATGTCCCACTTTGGCCATTTGAAAAGGTGGCAACCCTATTTATAGGACTTCAATAAAATCCCCAGAGTATCTTCTTTCATTTAATCTTAACATGCTTGAAAAGGAGTGAAAATGAATAATGCCTTTCAACTCTCATAAATTCTCTCCTAAGTAGAAAACTTAAGAGTCCTTAAAGAATGATGCTACATGCCTGCAAAATGTATTAGCAGAAGTCACTTTCCTAAAAGCCCTATTCTGAACTGAAATTCACAAAATTCATGCCAGAATTAATTATTTCCAATGATGCAAAATATGGGGCTTGCACTTAGGCCTTGAAAGGCAATAACAGCTTAAGCACAGTAGATGAGCTTGAATATCAAGAAAATTAAAAATATATGACATTAACCTCCAGTGCAATACATCATTTAAATGAAACATATTTGATACGGTTCCAACAAGTAAACCACAAGTAAAATAAGGCCTGCACAAAGGACTGCAGGATGCTGAGAGCTACTAAAAAGACTTCAGATAAATATAGAAAAAAAGTGATTATAGTTCCTCTGTGTAGAATGCAACATCTTCAGCAGAAAATCATGTTGGATACTGGAGTAATTTCCTTATAAATGGTTAAACAGTGGTTAAAAACTGGCAAAACAAAACATCAACATTGATTACACTAGGGGGCAGAGCCAAGATAGCCAAGTAAAGACAGATAAATATAGAGCTCTGCAGAATTATATTTAGAAACAGGAAATATATATAGTTTTTAATTTTTGTTATAACTCATTCATAAGTTTTGACTTTGTCATTTCCGATTTTGGTGGAAATATATAAACATTTTCCTATTTTCATCCAAAGATTACTTCATCAAATAAAGATGAGCAGCTCTAAGTATTCTCACACTGACTCATCTTTGAGAAAGGATTTACAAGCAACTTCCACCCTTCAGGAATTGTCTCTAAAAATGGATGTTTTTCAAGTGAATCTAGAAAATTTTAGAGAGAACTAGCTAAAACAAAAAGATGTCTTCAAAGAACTGCTCCAACAACAACAAAATAAAATTTCTGACATGGAAACTGGGTTGAATGATATGGGTGTGAGACTAAAAGAAGAAATTTCTGACATGGAAACTGCCTTGAATGATATGGATGTGAGACTAAAAGAAGAGAATTCCAAATTGATTTCCTCCTTAAGGAGAATACTCGGCTTCTTAACAAAACTGATGATTTGGAAAACAGACAATGAAGATGTAACATCAGAATTTTTGGTCTTCCAGAAAAATCTGAAGGTGATCATTTAATTTCCTTTCTGAACATTTGGGTACCTGAAATATTAAATCTACAGGATGGTTTCTTTTATGGTATTGAAAAAAGTTATAGGCAAGCCTGTTTCACCTTCTTTTTCTTCCCCACCAAGATCTAATTGTAATAAAGGTCTTATCATAAACTGACAAAGAACTAAAGAACTAATACTTGTCTGCTTAGAGAAAAGCTCATTTGAAGTATAAACAGAACCTAAACAGATTTGATAATGATTACTCGACTAAAGTTATGCAGTTGAGGAAAAGTTGTTGGCTCCTTGTTAAATCTCTAAAGCAAAACATTGATTGCACTAAGAAAACTAATCTAGAATCAAGAGATAATAATTGATAATGTACTGCTTGAAGTTCTTAATATGTCAAAGGCAAAAGGGAATAAACAACATAAACAGATCTAAAAATTATCAAGAAACAAATACTATAAACTGCAAAATGAGAAGTAGGGAGTGAAACGATGAAGTAGATAAGCTACTTTGGCTTCAAGTCTCTTGTCATTTATGGAACTACTTTATTTTCTTATTATCATTATGACTATTATTATTACAGTTATGGAAATTATAGTTATTTGCACAAAAAATGAAATTTAATTTGTTTCTTCAAATCCTGGATTATCAAAACCAAAGAAGAAAATACTGCATGATAAAACAGAATTCTTAACAGAAATTGTTTTAGTCCCATTAGTCTTATATGCAGGTCATGTATATCTTTATCAACCAGAGGAGAAGTTGAGGATGACAATTAACAAAGAGTTGAAGGAATTTATTTGGGTGGAGAAAAGAGCAAGAGTTATTTAGGGTAAGATGATTTTCCCCATATAACAAGGTGGTTTAAGGTTATCTGATTTGAAGGGGTACTTTAGAGCTATGCAGTCAATGGTTATATAAATAACCCAAGCATAAGGTTATAAATCAAACTGGAAAAGGAAGGGTAGCTTAAAATATAAAGAAAGGATTCTGGACTGAAGTCCTTAAGGAACATAGCAGTAACCATACATAACATGAGATGAAAAGTCAGAGGAGAGATGAAAAGTCATTGGAGAGATGAAAACTCAGCAAGCAAAGGAGAGTAGTAGTGCTGAAAGGTGGACCCTGTTTTTCACAAAATTCTCACCTAGGTGACACTGATATATAGACTGTATTTATATAGTATATATCACGGACAGAAGCAAATCAAAAAACAAAAAAAAGATAGCTGGGTGCACAAGTCCCAGGATAAAAAAGTGCCCAGTCCTGGTGGGCACACTGGTGCCAGGACAGGAAAAAATGACAATGTAGAATCCTCAAAATCCAGAAACATTCCTACAATGGGGCCAGGGCAGGCCCAAGATGGCCTTGCTATTGTAGAAAGAAGAAGCAGGCCACAAAAATCACAAAAACTGATAGGCCAAAGAAGAGCCATAAAGACAATAGAGTGGACTATTGAGGATAAGAAAGAAATTATGTATTGTTACTATTATGCAAAAAGACCAGAATTACGAGACAAAGGATCTAGAAATAGATTAAGAGCTAAATTACAAGAAAAAAGAATACTTTCACAGGAAAAATTGTCAGAAGCTTCAAATAAAAATATGTGTTCATTAATACAAGATATTTTTGAAAAACAGTATATAGATAAAAAAAAGCGTTGATCTATTTGGACAAAGAAGCATCTGGGGAAGTGTGAAAACGTAAACAACAAAACCTAGACATTTTTGAAAAGTATAAAAAAGAAATATGGACATGGGAAAGAAAGAGAGATCTGATATGGTGCAATATTTATGTAAAGGAGAAAGCCAAGTTAAGTAATATAGAGAAAGCAGTTCCAAAGTTATTCGAAGAGAAATATAGGCAAAGGCATCCAGATATGGAAATTTTCACAATGAGAAAATTAATATCACAAATATGGAATGTGGAAAAGAAGATTAGTAAAGCAGAAATTAAGGAAATAGAAGTTGAAGTTATAGTGTCTGCAGAGTGAAGGATTTAATACAGAAAGTCTAACACAGACTGTATTACAGAATGATGGAGTGAGTCCCTAAAGTAAGGAGAAGCAGGAAGATCAGGAGACATCTGAAGAAGAAATATGGACATGGGAAAGAAAAAGAGATTTAATACGATGTAATATTTATGCCAAGGAGAAAGCAAAACTAACCAATAAAAAAAGAGGAGCACCAAAGATATATGAAGAGAAATACAGGCAAAGGAATCCAGATATGGAAAATCTTACAATACAAAAAATAAGAAGGCAAAGAGGAAAAGTAGAAAAGGAGATCAGTAATGGAGAAGTTAAAGAAATAGAAATTGAAGTTATGAAGCACCTGCAAAGTGAAGGATTCAGTATAGAAAATCTAATGCAGAAAGCACCCCAAAAGAATAGAGTAATGGATATCCAAATTAAGGGGAAACCAGTGGAAAAGGAAGCAATTGGTCAGGTGCCATATCATGATATTTTTCGAGCCTTCCACAGGAAACCATTATAAATGTTCAATTAAAGCTAGACAACAAGGGAAGGGACAGGAGACTGTGGAAACTCTGATGCAGTCAGCGTTGAGGAGTGATAGGCCAGTGAGTTCCCATATGACAAAGCAACGGATGGCACACGATGAAATTGAAGATAAGGTGCCACAGGAAGATGATATAGAACTTTCTATAGAATGCCCTCATGAAGTGGAAAACAAAGGATGTGCCCATAGTTTGGAAGAAAATAAACTAAGGGAAGAGTTGCTTGATTTAATGGACGAAGATAGATATATTAAAATCAATGAAAGAAATAGATTGCAAAAGGTCAATAAAACCTCAAAAGTCATAAGTCTGATAAAACAAATTAACACAGTAATTAGGACTGTCCGTAGAGATCCATGTGATACAACAGAAGTAAACAGGATATGTTACTGTGCAGCTAAACTAATAACTGATAAAGTTCTACCACAAGAGCACAGGGTAGTAAGGCAAAGGAAGTGGAGAAATCGAATACCATCATGGAAGTATCGAATAGAGAAAAATATTAGGCAATTAAGACAAGAGAAAAATATAAAGCAATTAAGACAAGAAGTGTCACTGTTAGAAGAGGAAAAGCTCAACAAAAATACTAAGAAATATAGATGTGATAAAAGCAGTGCACAGTATGAGAACAGAGCAGGATCTATCATGCACTATTGTAAATAACAAACTAAAAATTTCAACACAGGCAGAAAAACTTAGAAGATACACAGATAAATATAAAGGAAAAGTACAAAATAAGCAATTTAGTGATGACCCAAAAAAGTTTTATAGAAAATTTGGAAAAAAGGTAAAAGGAATTGAAAGACCGCCAAAAAAGAAGAAATAGATGCATTTTGGAGACGTATCTATGAAGATCCTGTGGAAAACAATAAAGATGGCAAATAGCTAAAAGAAGTAAAAGAAAGAATAAGAAGCTTAAAGGTACAAGAGTTGAAATGGGATAAAGTAACAGCCAGAGAGATTGAAATAAAGTTAAGAAAAGCCTCTAATTGGAAAACACTAGGCCCAGATGCAGTACCTAACTTTTGGTTAAAAGTATTAACATCTTTGCACAAAGACTTAGCCATGAGTAAGAACTATTTATATGAGCATCCTGAATAGACACTAACCTGGCTAACAACAGGTAAAACAATGCTCCTACTTAAGAATGAACCTGCAAGCTACCCCAAAAATTATAGACCAATAACTTGCCTACCGATGACGTATAAACTATACAAGGGAATTGATGCCAACAGAGTTTATAATCATCTAGAAGAAAATTCAATTATGGCAGTAGAAGGGCAATAAAAGAAAGTCATATGGAACAAAGGATCATCTGATGTTAAAGTCATAGTGGAGAACTGTAAAAAGGGGAAAAATCTAAGTATGGCATAGATTGACTACAAAAAAGCATTTGATAGTATCCCACATTCATGGATAAAAGACTGCTTAAAATGTAAAAGATACATCTTACACAGATAGACTATGTTGCAGTGACCATGAAACAATGGCAGACTACTTTGCAATTAAATCATGATAAAGGACAAGTTGCTATGCCAGGGATAATAATTCAAAGGGGGATATTCCAGGGTGACTCTTTGTCACCGTTACTATTCTGCCTTGCCCTTAACCCATTAAGCTGTCTACTTAACAGCTTAGGCCATGGCTATAATGTGGCTCCTAGAAAACAACAACATCTAAAGACTTCTCATCTTCTCTTTGTCGATGATTTAAACTGTATAGCTCATCAGATGAGGAACTGAAAGCAGAGCTGCAGGTTGTTAAAACTTTTTCAGATGATATTAGAATGTCATTTGGTCTTGATAAATGTGCAAAAGCAACCTTTAAAGCAGGAAAACTGCAGCACCAGGAAAACATCAGTTTGGGACAAGAATGTGATATAAAAGAACTTGAGCAAGAGGGAGTATATAAATACTTGGGAACTGGTGAAGGATCAGCAGTAAAACATGAACAAATGCATATAAAACTTAGTAAGGAGTATTTTAGAAGACTTAAATTAATCCTGAAAACAGTGTTGATGTCCAGGAACAAAATCCAAGCTACAAACCAATTTGCTCTGCCTGTCCTCACAGTTTTGGAGTGATTTATTGGCCCCTAAATGTGCTGGATAGATTAGATATTAAAACAAGAAGGATGCTTCATGCTCACCAGATGATCTAATAAAATCGGTGCATACCAAGATTATATATTCCCCGGTCCAAAGGAGAGATGGGCCTCCTTGAAATTGATTACATGTACAGATCTGCAATCGTAGGACTTCAAACATATCTGCTGACCTCAAGAGACCCAAACGTAGTGAATATTTTGAAACATGAGAACAAATCTAAGATGACTTCTATGTTTAATCTAACAGAAGCATATCGCCATCAAGCAGGAATGGAAATCAAACCAGAAGTAGATAAAAATCAGACAGCAACTGAATTTACCAAAAATCAGAAGAAAGAATATAAGGTGAAGGACCAAATGAAAAGGCAAGAAATGTGGACGAATCATAAATATAGTGGCAAGTATAGAAAACTTCTGGAAGAACCTCATGTTGATCAGGAACAACCGCAGGAATGGTTAAGGAGAGGTGAATTTAAACCAAGAAATGAAAGGTTAATATTGGCAGCCCAAGACAGTGGTCTACATACATGCTGATTTACAAAGTCCATTGAACATATGGGAGAAACAGATAAATGTAGGTTTTGTAAAACCAAACTGGAAACAGTTGCACACCTCATTGCTGATTGTGACATACTAATGGCAGCGGGCCTGTACACTGAAAGGCACAATAGTGTGGCAAGACTGTTGCACTGGGGATTGTGCAAACATTATGGTTTTGAAGTGGCTGAGAAGCACTGGAAACATGAACCACAAAGCATCATAGAAAATGATCAAGTCTTCATCACATGGGATCATCCATTACCAACAGTTCAAAAGAGAGATGCTAGAAAATCAGATATAATAGCCCAAGAAAAGAAGACAAGAGCAGCATTGATCATTGAAATCACCACACCCAGCGATTACAGTGTCCTGCATACAGAGAGACACAAGGTTATAAAATATCAAGATCTGCAAGCAGAAACGAGAGCAATGTGGAAGAAGGATACCCAGATAGTTCCAATTGTAGTAGGAGCAATGGGTCTTATAAAAAAGAGTCTACCATCATATTTAAATAAGCTACCAATACACATAACTCCATATGAATTACAGAAGGAGTCATTACTGGGCACATTGCGGCTGCTGCGAAAAGCACTTTTGTCTGACATCACAGAGTGAAACAATACTAATTTCATTAACTTTAATCATACTTTGACGTAGGAATGGGGTCCATTCCCATCATGGTATTAGAAACCCAAAAGATTTGTAGAAATTAAAAAAAACATGATACATGTAAAGAGCAGGCAGCCTGCTTTGAATGATTGTTGTATAGTTCCATGAGACTGATTTTCTTTGTATTTAGAAGATTTGCTGAACCTGGGAAAAATTTGCTGTTCTGGTATTCAAGATTTCACAATTACAATCACAGTCTTGCGAAAATGAGCTTCGATCATATGGGATTTCAAACTTTAGAAGGGGATCCATATACACATATGTACAAATGGTTTCTTTTCTTTTCTCTTCTATTAATTTTTGTAAATCAATGTCACGAGTTAAAATGTGATGATTTAATAAATACATTAATTTTAAGAGAAAATCCTGTATATCTTTTCCTCGGATATTTTTCTCCATGCCATTGTCCCTGTGATGGGACTCAAAAAAAGCTATGTTCTATTCAAAAAGGCATCAGAAAGTTTGAGTTAATTGCAAGAATGCCAAGAAGAAATGTCTCACATTACGTTCTTTTATGTTTAAACATAAAAACAAGTACTTAAACCTTCTAAGTACAAAAGAAAAAAAATCAGTCTCATACAGCTATACAGTAATTAATCAAAACATGCCACCTGGCATGATCAAAGAACTTTAGCAGATTTTGTTTGTGGATTGCAATGGTCATCATCATCATCATGTTGTACCCCCAGATCTGTAGATGTACCCCCAGATCTGTAGATGTTTGTGCTCCAACACTGCTTTACTGTGTTTTTTTTCCTTCTTAGGCATGCAACTATGGGGTTACTATACATAAATAAGTGGGCTGCAGGGAGTGATTACCCCACCGGCAAAAACATGTTTTATGGTATATTTCTTATGGAAAACGTTTTCTGTCAATGAGTTTTCAGTCAAATCTTTTATATATAGTTAGCTGATAAAATGACCACTTTTGCAAAATGTTTTTGACTGATTAATGATAACTCTAACCATTATATGATTGTTACATTGTGTTGTTATTCTGCATGCTCATTCTATGGTTATTAACCATTAATAAACTTGATTTAAAAAATGAGTTCTGAATCAAATGAGTTTTCATCCAAATGACATAGGCCCACTAAATGCTACAGAGACTGTCTTTCCTTGTTTTGTGGAGTTTGCATATTTTGGCACAACAGGCTGGATAATCTAGGCTAGTAAGTATTCGATGCTCACGTCTATTGGAATAGGCTATCTCAGCAATGCCTATCCTCTCCACCTAAATATCACTCTGCTGCATCCTCCAGAATTTAGGTCTGATTTGTCTTGTTTCTAAGCTTTCCTCTCCATCATGCCAGTGCTATTGTCTTGTATTCCCTTCACTCTCACTTCCCCAGTACTTTATCTTGTTTATGAATGGTATAATGTGCATTTATTCACCACATACTGCTCTACTGCAATTTAATCTTCAGTTTTCAAACTCAGAAATCATTATTTGTACAGCCCAACTTGATATAGTTAAACATAAATGATTTTATATAGCTGTAATATGTTACTGATACAGCTAGTTTAAAGCATGGGAATAAGGTTAAAAACATAGCTGGTGACACTTAGTGGTAGTATAAACATAGCTGGTGACACTTAGTGGTAGTATAAACATAGCTGGTGACACTTAGTGGTAGTATAAACATAGCTGGTGACCCTTAGTGGTAGTATAAACATAGCTGGTGACCCTTAGTGGTAGTATAAACATAGCTGGTGACACTTAGTGGTAGTATAAACATAGCTGGTGACCCTTAGTGGTAGTATAAACATAGCTGGTGACACTTAGTGGTAGTATAAACATAGCTGGTGACCCTTAGTGGTAGTATAAACATAGCTGGTGACCCTTAGTGGTAGTATAAACATAGCTGGTGACACTTAATGGTAGTATAAACATAGCTGGTGACCCTTAGTGGTAGTATACTTTCCTGAATATACTATGCATCATCATTATCATCATGAACCCCCTTTTTCCCATTTTCTACATGGGCTTAGGGTGTTGCATCAACAGTTGTCATCTCTCTCTTGATTCAGTTCCTCTCTCCTTCCTTCTTTAACAGTCATGCCTCACAAGTCTTCTCTCACACAGTCCATCCATCTTATTGCTGGAAGTCCTTATTTCCTCTTGCCTTCTTCCTTTCTGTCCCAAATCTTCTTCAACAGATTTTCTTCTGCTTTCCTGCACATGTCCCCAAACCACTGTAATCTGTTCTCTTTGACCTTCTCTGCAATTGGAGCTACTTGGGTTTCTGCTCTTATATCCTCATTTCTCCATCTGTCACACATTGTGCATCCTATCACCCATCTCAGGCACTTCATCTCCATCACCTCTAGCATCCTCAACTGCTCTCTCTTCACACCCTGTCTTCTGTACCAGACAGTAGTACTGATTTATAGATCAATAAATAGACAGCTAAAGCTAGAGTGGTGATAGTTTTCAGCTTCTTTGGCATTCTTCTGTTATACACTGTCCTTGAAACTCTGTGCCATTTGAATGTGGCCCATCTAATTCTAACTTTGACCTCCTTATTCAGGCTTTCCTTATGTTCAACCATACTTCTAGGTACTTGAAGCTGATAATCTATTCCACTATTTTCCTTTCTATCTCACTTCTCAGCTTCTTCTGATTTCCCCCATTTGCTGCCCATTACAACCAGAGCCAGATCCATAAGTAGGTGGTCTAGGCAGTTACCTAGGACCCACTGGCTAGGGAGATGCTGGCCAGGGGACTCCCACAACATTTAATTTTTAATTAAAAAAACTTAAATTATTTGTCTTTTTACTGGCGGTGTTCTTCTTTAAGAATACATTATGCACGTGCATCAGTGCACTCACGTTTATGTTCCTACTGCTGATTCTCTGCATGCGTTGACACATTTAGACATTGCTGCTTCTTCTTCTTCTTTCCACATGCAATTTAAACTTGTTTATCTGCTTGTATCGATGCATTTAAACATTGCTGCTGCTTTTTTTCCTGCACAATTTAAACTTGCTTGCTGATGAAGTTCCTTCAAACAAGACAGAGACGCTAAAAAACAAAGCCAAAAACAAACTAGTAAAAAACAAACAAAAAAAAAAAACAGAGACGCTGTGAGCTGAGATGTACATTCCTTTGGGGTGGCGTAAAATGCCCTAGTTAGAGATGGCAGGTTATTTAATTAATGTGCTTGGTAAGGGATGGCAGGTTCTTTACCTTGCTTAGGCTCAAACTATGTACCTTGGTTACTGGAGACAAAAGCCTGAATCTTCCATACCAGCTACCTGACCACTAAAAAATGCAAGTTTCACTGCATTTTCAAGGAATTGTGAGTTTCAGTGCATTTTCAAGGAGTTGTGAATTTCAAGGGGAGTGAAGTTTACTGTTCCTCATGCTCAGTCTGTTTTCAATGTGCAACTGTTTTCTTTAGCAAATGGCCATCAGTGTTTGGGCTATAAATTTTAAAAGCAGTTTTGATAGTTTTAACAGGTAGCATATGTGCTTTTTGTGCAGAAGGCTTTGGATTCTACTTCCATACCATGTACAAGTATTTGCTGAAACTGAGGTGTACCATAAGGGGGGGTAGGGGTGCTGTACTCCTTAGTGTGTCCTCCTTTGGATGAGATTCCTAGTAACTATGAACCTGTTGTCAGTTTGCCAGCTATTCCCTATTGCAATATTACCAGTTTACCATTTTTTAATGTAAAACAGGCAATTTATTCTTCAAGGGCAGCAAGCACTGGCTTTGTAGATGAAGCACTGAAATGCAAAGTTGTTTGTCAGCAGCAACGTCTTCATTGTTACATGTCTCTTTAATGTGGAATTATTCTGATTATTTTAACTTTTGCAGAGATTCTGCATATTGACTGATATTAGTGGATTATAATGACAGAATTTTGACTGGCCTTTTATGGTTTAAATGTTCTGAAATGGGTAGTTTTCTCATTATTGGTTCATACGTTTTCTTTCATTGCTTATTGGAGAAATGTTCAAAACTACAAATTTAAAACACACTCAAACATGTGGTGCTGTATTATACAAGGAATATAATTTAATGCAGTCAGGAAGGTGAATCAAAGAACACATGCAGGTATGCATGGTCCTAAAAATGTGTGCAAGGGGCCTATGGTTTGAAAACAGCCCAAAGGTAAACAATCCAGCACTAGCAGATGCCTTTTCTTTGAATATGGATTTAAATGTCGTTTCAATGAATGTGAGTTTCAAGGGCAGAGAAGTTTATCGTTCATGCTAAGTTTGTTTTCATTCTGAGGCTCTGTTGTTTTGTTTAGCAAATGGCTATCAGCATTTGTGCAATAACATTTGAAAAAAAATTAAATCCAAATATCTGTACTCATTGCAGAAGTAAAGAAGAAAACAGTATGCACACCGACAGGTTTGAACAATGTTTACGGTTTCTGGGGAGAAATAGCCAAGTAATGGGGCACGGGAATGGCTGGGTGGTGTGCTGATCCATTACCCTGACTATGGGTCCAGTTTGACCATGATCAGGCTCTGATTACAACTGTGTTATCTGTACTCAAAGTTTCATCCTGTGTGCATTCAGTTTAGAGTCTGTGGTGCTGCCCACAACTCCATAGCTCCATTCTTGGGTGAGTTGGAAGTGGAAGCACTCACCTCAAACATATCCAAGAATGGAGGTGTGGGCAGCAGCACAGACTCTAGATTATGCCTACCAGGAGAAGAGTTTTGTAGAACATATTATGTATATATATTACTTACTGAAACAGTTGGCATTTTTTTTGTTATACTAGCAGAATGTGCATGGCTAAGCAAATGTAACTATTATTTTTAAGATTTGCATGGTTGCAAATTAATATTGATCAGAAATAATGCTTAGCATCAGTGGTGCAACAGTCATTTTAACTGTGCTAAACTCAGAAGCTAAAATCATCCTAAGGGAAACAGGAATGACAGAAATGTGATGCTGTAGAAGAAAAGTCTACACTCGCCTGATGGTTTATAATTTGCTGTCAGGTGGCATTACTTCAGAGACTCATTCACGGAATGGTTGCCTACTGGTTTTTGGTCCTACTTTTTAGACGTAAAGAGAAACTGTCTTTTACCAAGGAAATCCATTGCAGGTCTGAAAAGTTCATGCAGTTATGACAGGCAAACTGCTCAGTTAAACAGTGAAACAAAAATACAAATGCTTCCTACTTTTCTGGAAGTATAAAGGTAATGACTGCCAGTTTAATATATACCCCAGTCTTAAAAAAAAATGTGAAATCCTAAAAGGCATTTCTTATGGATCTGCAGAATAAGAGCTACATTACCAAGATAATGAAAAAGGATTTACTTAATGTGTAATGACAGAAATGTTATATATATGTGAGCAATATACCACATCTTAAAAAAGGTGCTTCTCTCTCAATGCGGGATCACAGCAAACTATCCCTGCCCCCTCCCCTCTATTCCCTAACCTAATTATACTCCACATGACTCCACGCTAATCTCAATGTAAAATAATTGGGTGAAACATCTCTGATTTTATAACCAGTACTACTGCTTTGCAGTTACCCAGTCTATAAAACAGATGTCAATATTTCATTAACCTGATCTACAGATTCTCTCTTCAGGGAAATATGCCTTTTGGCATTTCACTTTACAGCAACATACGATGCCACCTTTTGCATCTTACTGAATGAATACATCCAGTACAGTGATTTACTGTCAAAAAGTCGAACAGAATACAATGGTCTACAGAGAAGCAGAGATTAAGAGTTTGGGGCATGAAAGACGGAGTCAAGAAAGTGTTAATTCTCAGAAAACAAAGTTGAAATAGAGTCATTTGCAAGCAGTGGCAAAGGATGACTAACCACAAATGACTTTTTTGAAGAATAGCTTCAGTAAATCAAGCATTCCCAACTGTTCAGCAGAACAAAGGATATAGAAATGTAAAACACAAACATGAGGGAAGTATATGGACAGATTGTATGGATTAAGTAGTATCATTTAGTATAATAACCTAATACAGACATATAGAAAGTTCATCTAGTCATTTTCTATTTTTTTTCTTTTTTTTTCACTATTGTCATACTCAAAAAAAACAAATTGAGAAACTTTTACATCAGGAAATAAATATGACTAAACACAACTTTACATTTTTTAGGCAAGCAAATGATATGCATACTCAGGCTTTCAAAAACTCTTGCATTATCAAATTTGATTTTGTGTCCAGAACTATATTCAGTATCAGTAGCTGTGCCTATATTATCATGATCTACAGCTAAAATTACATTGTCGAATGGCATGAACAGTTAGCTGACAGTGAGTTTCTGTGCTAGCACTACCACCATGACAAAAATGTGCAGCCACAAGCGAGGCGTGCTCTGCTTCTACCACTACCCAAGCAGCCAAACCACCACTCTAATAATACAAATTAAATTAGAGCACTTAATAATCCCCCTTACGACTAACTCCTTGGATACAAAATACCACCAACACATTAGATCCAGATATATCAACTCCAAAACCAAGAATTACTTAAGACTAATATTTAAATTCCTGAAGCTCACAATTAGACTACATGGCAACCTCGCAAGGGATGGGGACATTCATCCAAACCCTGGCCCACCTCACTAGTCGATCCTAGCCCCACTTCTACTATTCCCACTAACTTACAAACTTTAAATAGACCTTTGAACTCACTCCTGGTCAGTCACCTAAATATTAGAAGCTTAAATAATAAGGTCCACCACCTGCATGCACTCTTAGATACACATTCCCCGGATATAGTTTGTCTTACTGAAACCTGGCTAAAACCATCAGCACCAGATAATGAGGTTTTACCCCAGGTTATAACATACTAAGGTTAGACCGTACTACTAGGAGGGAGAAGGGGTAGCTGTACTATACAAAACTACTCTAGATGTGACCTCTGATTCCACACAACCACCCCATGTTGATAATGCTGAAATTCTCATTACCAAGCTTCAAATTAATAAAAACAAAAGTATTAACATAGCCTGTGTCTACATTCCCCCAAGTAATAATGCAAACACCCTAGAAGATATCCTGTCTTGACTGTCTAGTACCTAACCTCAAGAAACCATTGTTCTAGGAGACTTCAACATCGACTGGAATCATAGCCGGCCTTAAGCATAGGCCAACTAGGCGGCCGCCTAGGGCGCCGCTTTAGTAGGGGCACTTTTCCAGTATTTATTTGATGTAGGTAGACCAGGATGGGGGCACTGGGTGGTGTGGTGGGGGGTGCCGTCGTGCCCTTTTGCCTAGGGCACCAGTTGACCTAAGGCCGCTCCTGACTGGAATATTTGTTCCTCAGAATCTCCGACCATCCATGTAAATCTAAACAGATTTACTCAGATCATATCCTCCCCTACTAGGATCAGTAAACCTACCAACAAAGATAGTATCCTAGATTGGATACTCATTAATAGCCATCCCCACATGTATAGGGCCGGTACCCGACCTGAAGACATAAGTGACCATTACCTTACCTATGCAATCAAGCATAAGACTGACAACCCCCACCAACCTACTTACAAAACAATTAGAAACAACAAAAACTTTAACCCCACTAATTTCCAAAATTAACTCAAAGCATGTAATTAGGCAGTCCTAAAACATCTACCGCTTGAAGAAACTGTATTATATTTCAACACCAAATTCCTAGCCATCCTTGATACCCTGCACCTGCACGTTCTATAAGACCTAAAGCAAAAGTTGCTCCATGGCTTTTAAAAGAAACCAGACAAATGATCTTACTTAGAAACAAAGCTTGGACCACTTGGTGTACCACAAAATCCTCCTTAGATCAACTTAGATTTAGACAACTAAGGAACAGCACTAAAAAATCTGCCACCCTAGATAAAAAAAAAAAGTTACTGCCATTTACAACAGAAGCATCAAAACAATTTGCAAAAGTTTTGGGCAGGCATAAGTAAACTTATTCGCCCAGTCAATGCACAACTCCTACCCCCTCGGCTACCATCCAAAACCCTTTGGAAGACATTGCCAATTCCTTTAACAGTTTCTTCACAGAAACTATCCAGCCCCTAGATAACCAGCTATCTCCCAGATGCCCAAGTCCTAACGCTGCCACACCTTGTTCTCAACTCCTCTTTAACTTTCAACCAGTTTCCACATCACTTATTGTAAAAGGAAATACAAAGATCAATTCACGTAAGGTTCAAGCAAGGCATTCTTTATTACTTGCAGCAAGGAGACAAAGCATGTAAGTACAAGGCTTGTCTGATTTTCAGTAGCTCAGCCTACTGTTTTTATACAGTTCTTCGCATGTACACAGCAGATGTTTATCAAATAATTGCTGACTTGAAAAGACATTTCTCAAAATTCAGCTTGACCACTGGGCTTGACCTGTCAAGCCCAGTTTCTGAGTATTTGTCCTTCAACTGTCTCTTCTTGACACGCAACATTTATCTGTTGCTAGAGTGAGGCCCCTATCTCAACATTCCATTGCAAGAACAACAGACTTTCAGGCGTCAGCAGCTTTTACAGAGACCACCAGTATTTACACATTCTACATAGAATAAATGTATTAACTCTTAACCCTTTAGGTGCAGAATTGTACACCAGATAATATGTACATTTCTCTAACATTTCCCTCCTTTTAATACTTTATTCTTTTTGTTTTAATGAGTCTAAAACAAGGCTATTTCATCTCTTGACCATTTCCTTTAGGGCCTTGCGGTCAGAAAGTCATTCGGTTTAGGCTTGAGAAAACAATTCTTCAGCTTCCAACTTTAGCAGTTCTTCATATTCAGTACTTTGTTGGTACAAGGTCTTTGAGTCTGAGGCATCTATAGTGCTTTTTACCAGTCCACGCATGCAGAGGATGCAGCAGCATCCACAAAACATCAATATCACTGCTCCAATGCAAATGGTGATCAACAGATTCATCAGGACACTGCCCCATCCCCCAAACCATCTCTGTCTCTGGAAAAAGTCTGTCAATGGGTTTTGACCTGGCTTGGTCAAGGCAGATACTTGCTGGATCACTTCGAGATGGCTATTTATTTCGTGTTCATTGTCTGGAATAAATGAACAACATTCCTCCTGGATTAAGGTGCAAATACCTCCTTTTGCCACCAGGGTGAAGTCAAGAGCCATATGATTCTGAAGTACTACTGCTCTCATAGGTGCCAGCTCATCTATCACCAATTCTAGGGCAGAGAGGGTTGCGTTGCTCAATGTTTCAAGCAGCTTGGACAGCTTTCTCAGTTCCCAAATCAATTTTACTGCTCCGTACTGAGGTTTTATGCCGGCCCAAGATATGACGTCATCACCGAGGTCCATGTGTGACAGTCCTTTGTCACTGACGTGAGCCAGATCATGATGATATATCCATGATGTGTCGATTTGGCCTACCAGATTAGCAGGTTTCTTGATCTCTCGAATGTTCCAGATTTTACCCTGTGGTAAGGCTGATACATGTTGAATAGTGGGGACCAGGTAGCCCAAGAAACAGCTACCAGACCAATTTCCTGGTAGCCATTTATAGGCTTTTCTTCCACACACGAAGTAGCAGTTTTCCACTTTGGCAGTGATATTGATAGGGCTTAAATGATCTCCCCTGTCTGCCAATCCTTGGAATATTTTCTATAAATGACTTTTAATTCTTGGGTAAAATTAGTTGTGGCGTTTTCACCTTCCAAGAATCTCTTTACACATGAGAAATTTGCCAAGCACTCAGCATTGCCTAATGTACAGTTGTAATTTACTGTGATATTGCAGTCGCTCCACCCCATTCGCATAGTTCCATGTTTTTTAAAACACAAAGTGCCATTTTGTCGCTTGAACAGCTGTAGCGCTATCCTATCTCTCAATGTTACATTTGTTGTCTCATTAAGTAGATCCTTCCAAGTTTCGGTTACTCCCAGGGGGATCGGATTTAATGGTAACCCCCCATGTGTAGTAGGTAAGGCGGTACATATCCAACAATTTGATACATTAAAGGTATCTGCGTACGCGTATTTGATGGCCTGATAGGTGTTAAAGGCAGGATGCCATACTGCGCATTTGTTTGGTTCAGTAAATGTGGCGGAAAAGAGAAATGGCCATAGCAGAAAAACAATGACCGCAACAACAGTCAATAAGATTACCACACAATATTTTTGGGGAGAAGGTTGTTGTTCCGGTGTTCTGTTTTTTTTGGTTTTCCCAAAAGGATGGAATTCGATTCTCGTCTTTGGTGCAATCATTTTCACGTTTGCGGTTTTCTTGATCTTATTCTCTTTCCTATAGGACCTTAGCACCGATGATTGCTTCACTCGGTTTGAGATGGAGCAGTTCCTATTGATCTTCCCCTCCTTTGTAACCAGACTTTTGTGCTTAGGGTCCCGGCAGAGAGGTAAAATCTTTACCCAATTCAAACTTTCTCACTAACTTGCAGTGTGTCAGATGGATCCACGAAGCTCGTTCTGCAACCTTGACTGCAGTCGGTGTTGAAAGAAGCACCTGGTAGGGACCTTCCCACTTTGGTGATGCCCAGTTTTTCCTCTTCACGATTTTGATCCACAACCAGTCTCCTGGTGTCACTGTTACTTCCGGTGTCTTAGTCTGCTCTGAACCTGAAACAGAATTAGACTGCAACAGATGTTTAGAATTTAACAATTTCTTCATATATTCAGCTAATGTAAGATCAGCTTCCTGGTCTGAAGGCATGAGAGGTTTCCATTGGGGTGTATAATACGCCCTCCCATACAGTTTCTCATATGGGGTCAGTCCTTTTGCTGAGGGAACTGTTCTCATGTTCAACAGTGCCAGGGGTAAACAGTACAGCCAGGTTTTCCCAGTTTCAGCCATTAGTTTCCTCAGTTTACTTTTAAGTATACCATTATGTCTTTCGACCAACCCTGCAGACTGAGGATGATAAGCACAGTGATTTTTTAGAGAAATTCCAAAAAACTTACTTAGCTGTTGTATAGTTTGGTTTACAAAGTGTGTTCCTTTGTCACCATATATTCTCTCCAGAATGCCAAACCTAGGAATAATCTCTTTCACAAGAACCTTTGCTATCGTGGCTGCATCCAGGTTCCTGGTTGGAAAAGCTTCCACCCACCTCGAGAACATATCTATAACGACAAGGCAGTATTTCTTATTTTCACATTTATTTAGCTCTATAAAATCCATGCAAATGGTGTGAAACGGGTAAGGAGGTGTGGGAAAACACCCTTGGCTGGGCCGTATTGCTCCTTGTGCATTATATTGATTGCAAATCTGACACGCTAAACAAAATTTTTTAGAGTAGTTTGAAAACCCATATGCTGTGAACACCTGGTTCACTATCTGTACCATTCCCCCTGTTGAGATATGGCACTGCCCATGGCTCAATAATGCTGCATAATGAAAGAGGTTAGAGGGCAATATTGGTTTTCCTTCTTTTGAGATATACAAACCGTCTCTGAGGACAGCCCCCTGCTTTAACCAATGCCTTTTTTCTACCTGCGTGGTCAATGATTGCATTGTTTGTAGCATATCCAAGTTTAGACTTTCAGAGGGTTCTAAATCTTCTACAAGATGTAGACAAGCTTCTGCGGCTGCTTGTTTTGCAGCAGTATCAGCTGTTGCATTACCTTTTGAAATAACATCCTTCTGTTTTGTATGAGCTGCACATTTGCAGATAGCCAAATGCTGAGGCAATTGAATGGATTTTAAAAGATCTAATATGAGCTGTGCATGATTTATGGGTTTACCAGTTGATGTAATCATACATCGGTTCTTCCACTGCTGCGCAAACACATGCACCATGGAAAAGGCATATTGACTGTCAGTAAAAACATTTGCATGCTTGCCCTTAGCTAAAATACATGCACGAGTGAGTGCAATCAATTCTGCCATCTGTGCAGACAAATGTCGTGGTAAGGGTTTTGCCTCGATAACCTCTGTGTCGGATACTACAGCATAGCCCACTAGGTTCTGTCCTGCTGGGTTCTTTTTGCATGAGCCATCTACATAATATGTCAGATCAGCATCTGTTAAAGGTATATCTGTGAGGTCTTTTCTAGGTAATGTTGTCTGCTCGATCTCCTGTAGGCAGTGATGTGGAGTACCATCTACAGGGGTAGGGAGCAGAGTTGACGGATTCAGGGTTGTGCACCGTTCGACTGTCATGTGAGGCTGGCTCAGCAAAACAGTCATGCAGGGGAGATGTCTAGCCGGGGAAAGGTATGCTACCTTTTCTTGTAACAAAATGATTGCTACTGCATGAGGGACCCTTAGGGTAAGTGGGTGAAACAAAACTACTGAGGCTGAAGCCTGTACTGCCATTGCGGCTGCAACAACCGCTTGAACACAATGGGGTAAGGACTGTACCACCGGGTCTAACTGTGATGAATAGTAAGCAATGGGACGTTGCTTATCCCCATGTTTTTGCATCAGGACTGATGTCATGTAGCCTTGCTTACAGTCTACAGTTTGAAAAAAGTGCTTGTGATAGTTTGGTAACCCCAGGACAAAAAAGGACGCTATTAACTGTTTTAAGTTACAAAAGGCTAAATCCGCCTCCGGTGTCCAAATCACCGGGTCCTGTGCTGCCATAGGCTTTTTGTATATGAGGTCAGAAAAAGGTGCCACTGCCAAAGCATAGTTTGGAATCCAACTTTGGCAGAAGTTAGTTGTACCCAAAAAGGACATCATTTCCATCTTGGTAATGGGTTTTGGAGCCTGTAGAATGGCTATTTTTCTGTCCTCATCCAAGGTTCTACCTCCATCAGATATTATATAGCCCAAATATCGGACCTGTTTTTTCCAGAGTTGCAATTTGTCCTTGTTCACCTTGTGTCCCTCAGCTGCCAAAAACTGTAGCAATGCTAGCGTGTCTTCCCGGCAAGTTTGTAAAGTGGGAGCTGCTAATAAGATATCATCTACATAAAGCAGGATTTGACTGTTTTTCGGCGGGCTAAATCTTGTTAAGTTACTTGACATCTCTTGTGAGAATATCATGGGACTTTCACAATAACCCTGCAGTAGTCGAGTGTACGTGTATCTTTTGCCCTAATACGTGAATGCAAACCAGAATCTACTGTCCGGATGTATCGGAATTGAGAAGAATGCATTACTAATATCAACTACAGAAAAATATTTCAGATGGGGTTTTAACACATTTAAGAGCATATGTGGATCAGGTACCGTAGGTGCCCTAGGTATTACTGCCTCATTTACAGCCTGTAGGTCTTGAACCATACGCCACTCCCCATTTGCCTTCTTAACAGGGAACAAAGGTGTGTTACATGGTGAATCAGGAGATTCAATTAACACACCACCCTTAAGGAGTGCCGCTATAATGGGTTTTATCCCTGCCTCTGCATCTTCTCTTAGCGGGTATTGACATTTTTGAGGTCTAAATGTTGATTTTGGTGTAATCACCACTGGTCCTGCCGTGCGAATAAGGCCTACATCTGATTTCCCTGTGGACCATAGTTTTTCTGGAATGCCTTTTAGGGCATTCTCTTCCTCCTTTAACAGGAGTATTTGTCAGGTACTTTTATGAAAATGCAGATGTACTGCCGGCTTAGTTTGAGTTACCCAGTTCAATTTCTGACCTGTACTCCCTGCTTCGAGAGTTCCTCCCTGGTCTGCTTTTCCCATTCGGTAATCTTCCTGCCCAATTCTACCCATTTTGTGCTCCTGTCCTTGGTGAAGCTGACATGTGGTAAGAGGTCAGATCTGTAAAGCGCTGTTATCTCCTTAGGCAGAGAGCAGCTGGCTATGCTATTTCCCATTGTGTCCCAATATAGGTCACGTAACACTAGCCTTGCTGTTGGACATTTAAACAGCTTATCTTCATAGTTTTTATCTGGCCCTGGTATGTCACAAAAATACAGGGTGCAGTGCAGTAATTGCTGCTTTCTAATATCTAATGAAGGAAATTTGCTAATGGCCAAATCCATTAATTCTTTGGTTACAGTCTCTGGACCGGTAGTAACCAGGTCCTGACTGTACCAGTGAAACATTTCACCTCGTGACTGCACTATGCAGGCATCATGTGTTTGGCAGCTGTCAGTCTGCCGCTGCGCTTGCATCCCTTGTATAGTCAGAACCACTGCTATGCCAAATAGCTGCATTAAATCTCTGCCTAGGAGATTTACTGGGCATTTTGCAGACACCACGATTTTGCTTCTCTGTGTTAACCCTGTCACAGGATCTGTGATTATAACCTTGTGTGAGAGAGGCTCCCGGTATAGCTGCCCATTTGCAGCTTTAACAAATATGTAATCAGATGACCGTGACCACTCTGGTAGTTTGGAGGGGTGTATTAAGGTCCGTGAGGCTCCAGAATCACACAAAAAGCTAACCTCTCTCCCTTCTACCAAAAGGGTGACTTCTGGCTTTATGTCTGCTAAAAAGAGTTCTAAGCACAGAAGCGCTAAGTCTAATACCTCATCATTTTCATTCTCATTGTCATCCCCTTCACCGTCCTGTAATTCCTCTATTCTTGCCTCTACATTTCCGTTTATCCTGCTTTGTACCACAGCCTTTCCCTGTGCTCCCTGACTATCATATAGTCAGTCATCACCTTCCTGTTCATCCGTCCTTGACCTATTATTCCTTTTGCAATCCCTTGCCATGTGACCTTTCTTCCCACATTTAAAACATTCTCCTCTCTTTTTACATCCCTCAAAATCTTCTGACCATTCGTCAGACTGCCTACCTTCCCTATTTTTGCCCTTTTTTCCCGGATGTACCACGTATACCTCAGCCCCGTCTTCTAATGAAAATACCTGAGTTTTCTTTTTTTTTGCTATTAAAGTGTCTTTCAGCATGCCTTGCATACTCAAGCAGTGGTTGCAATCTGCTTGTACAGTGATCTACCATGTGTTTTGTAATAAAACTACTAATAATGGCACTACTCCCCTTCAAAAAGGCATTTTTTAACTGTTGTTCATAGGGGGAGTCTATTGCTTGGTTGTCAGGGATATGCATCCCGCAATGATTATTGAAGCACTCTGTGAGCTTAGCAAAATAGCAGTCGACTGATTCACCTTCTTGCTGGATACACTGATTAATACAGGTCCAGTCTACCCGTAGTCACCACTTTTCAGAAATTCAGTTTGTAAGCCCTGCCACCCGGGCATTTAATTCTACGTCATTATGCGGAAGGGGTCTCCGCTGAGTATCATGAGGATTCCAATTACCACAGACCATGTGCCAGTCTGGACCTATAATTTGTCTTACCACTTTTTCTATCTCTTCTCCATTTAGGTTATAGCTTAACCTCATACCTTGCAGGTCCTGTGAGAATTTTTGAAAGTTGACCCTAGGGTGAGGAATACCCTCAGTGGCTTTCCGAATATCTTCGGGACTCCAAGGTCGATATACTAATAAAGTGGGGTCTTGGTTATCCTGACCTGCTCTGGGATTAGGTACTTCTATAAGCGGGCACATTTCTTCCTCCCCAGTTGTAGCTTGTGCATTATTGAACAACCGCCAAACCTCAAGGTTTTTGTCTTCGCTATCTATATCCTTTGTTCTGGACCTTGTGCCTATGGGATCCCTAACTTTTACTAACTTCATTCTCACAGGATCCTCGTCCTTTGAAACAATGGGATATAGCGGAGGCGCTCCATGCTGGTTATTTGCCCTATATACCGGTGTGGGAGGGGGTGCTGAAGCTAGTACTAGGTGATTGTCTTCTTTTTCCAGAAACATTGTTTTAGAGTTCTTGTCTTTTTGGTCTCTGCGATTTGCTTCCTCCAGCCACCTGTGCGCCTGGGGAATTCCTAATTGTCGCTGTTTTTTAACTCGCCCCTTGGAGTCTGCTTTTAATTGCTTTATCAGTTTGAGGAGCAAAGATTTATCTAATTTTCCGTCAAAGTCATACTTAGTTACCCATTTTGTGAAGTATTTAATATTATCTGCATGCTGCACCTGCATATATTTGCCATCTTCTGTTAATGGTGGGTCTTTTGATGTTTTCACGCAACAGTTACAATTACCCATGTTCTCACTACATAGTTACCTTTAGTAATTTTACCTATTACCTTCAATGTTAATGTGTACCACGGATTTTGTTATAGTCTCTTCAGAATGACTGCCTAACCTTCTACTATTTTGTTCACCTAGTCTATGACGGAACTGCAGTTTTCTCTGTCCCTGACTGAAAACACAGTCTAACAGAGATTAATGCATTTTCCTATCCTTGACCATTTCAAAACAGAAAAGTAAAACCACCTTACCCGAGCCTACGTGATTGACCACTGATTCGCGAAAACCCATCCTTCAATCGCAGATCAGAAGGTGACTGGCCTCTTTTGATGACAGTTCAGGAGAAGAACTGATTTGGTTTCTTCCCCATACGGTTTCAGCCACCTGGCCGTCTGATCTGACATGAAGAGAGGGTTTCCAGCTCAAAGGACCAATCTGTAAAAGGAAATACAAAGATCAATTCACGTAAGGTTCAAGCAAGGCATCCTTTATTACTTGCAGCAAGGAGACAAAGCATGTAACTACAAGGTTTGTCTGATTTTTCAATAGCTCAGCCTATTGTTTTTATACAGTTCTTCGCACGTACACAGCAGATGTTTATCAAATAATTGCTGACTTGAAAAGACATTTCTCAAAATTCAGCTTGACCACTTATCCATGCCCTAATCAAGAAATTAAAACTTAGCACCCTTACAGCGGATCTCATCCCAGCTGAGTATCTACAAAAAGATGCAGATGCCATAGCATACCCGATCTCTATCCTGATCAATAGAACTATATCAGAAGCCACTATCCCCTCCGGAAAACATCCCATGTTATTCCACTCCACAAAAGGAGCAGTTCCACTGAACTGTCAAATTACAGACCTATAGCTATTTTGTCACCCCTGGTTAAAATTATGGAAAAGTGCATCCATAAAAATTCCTGAGCCATCTCATTCAGCACAATCTCCTGGCTAACTCGCAGCATGGTTTCAGACCATTTCACAGTACAACCACGGCCCTCCTCTCCTTCTCCAATGTTATTAATCAAAACCAAAATAACAATAAGCTTTCTTCTGCCCTCTGTCTTGATCTCTCCAAAGCCTTCAGCATGGTCAACCACCAACTAATCATACACACACTTAAAACTATTCCTCTGGATGTCCAGGCTATCCAATAGTTCAAATCTTATCTGAGTAGTAGACAGGCTGTACTATGTCAGAACAAACTATCTTCCCTTCTACCTATCACCCTTGGGGTTGCTCAGGGCTCTATATTAGGACCAGTATTATTTTCTATCTTTATTTATGACCTGTACACAGTCATCCCAACAGCCACCTGCATTCAATATGCGGATGACTCCACTTCAATTTGCTCTGCCACCTCCTCTTTAAGTCTGCAGAATCTATCCCAAAATGTTTTTAATACTGTTGAAATTGGCTCTGTAATCGACATTGCCTATTAAATCCTAACAAAACAAAACTACTGCTTTTCTCCCCCCCTCATAAAGCCTCCACTCCAACCTTTACTATAAAACCTAACAATGGCGCTGTCATTGTCCCAGATCCCTGTACCAAACTCTAAGGTGTAACAGTTGATAATAACCTCAAGTTTGATATGCATATTAATCAAGCTATTAAAAATGTCAATAAAAAACTTGGCTCGATATACAAGATCAAACCTTTCCTCACTCCACTAGCTAGGACGGTAATTGCCTGTACACATCCACTTTCCACCCTCCTTTATGCATACCCTCTCTTCACAAACTTGTGTAAGTCTGACCTTAATAAACTCTCTAGCTGCTTGTCTGAACCTAAAGAATCTAGGGTGGCTAGAATTGCCTATCCATCTTCAGTAGAATCAGCTAATAGTAGCACATAAAATTATCGACCAACCTGAAAACACACCTGTACTTACAAAAATTATCACTCCTTACAGTAACCTCAAGACACTTCGCTCATTCAACAAGTTACTAGTCCAAACCCTCAAAAGCAACAACTCATCTGGAGACTCTCTCTATGCCAACTCTGTTGGCAAAATATGGAACTCACTTCCTGCTGAGCTTACTACAGAACCCATTCTAACCCAATTCAAAAAAAATCTAAAACAGTACTTTAAAAGGCAATGGCTGTGTCCTTGCTCTAATCCTGACTAACTCTGGCAATATAAACATGTGCTAAAGAGGTCTTTGGCCATCCCCTACATTGCTTCCTAATTGTTACTCTATAACAAATCAGATTTATATATGACAGAATGAGTAACTTTTATTCTGCGTACTGTATTTGTAACAGTGCTTTAACTTTTTTAATGTAACAGTTTTTCTGTATGTATGTATGGAGCTTTTCTCCCCGAGCCTCTGCTGAAAATGGACAGGTATCCAGTCGGACTATCCCGGTCAACAAATGTAAAATAAAAATAAATAAATAAATAAAATACAATTTATGTCACTATGTAAGTGAATGAATGGATAGTGACACATTTCAGACAGAGGCCATGCTAGATTTGTTATATAAACTGAGCTTAATGTCATAGTAATATAGTGAAAGTGGACAGTGATAATACTTAAATCATTACATTAATGATAATCATGGACTGCACAATGAAACAAGTAGGTCTAAGGAAGTCATCATTCATCTGTATTCAGCCCTCATTAGACCCATAACTGAGTACAATGCCTCCTTCAGTATGTACCTGAACAGACACCTGCAGCAACTAGAATATCTACAGAGAGGTTCCTTACAAAAATGATACAGGGTGTAAACAACATATCCTATGCAGATCGCCTCAAAGCCCTCTCTCTATATTTGGTTTCCTACAGACTGTTGAGAGGTAATCTGTGCCTGGCATGCAAGGCATCCATGGATCCCACTCTGATTCACCTTTTGCACATCCACAAAACTAATAACATCAGAACTAATTGATATAAGGACTTAAACATAACTTGCAACACAAATAGGGTATTTTGGAGGGACAGGTATGTGTCTCAGAGATCTTCCCTCCTCTGTAACAGGCTTCCCATAAAGCAGAGTCCTTTCATAACCCTATTCATGAGTAGCTTGGAACAGTGGATAGAAAATTGGAAATTCACCCCAGGTCTAGCACCTATGTCTCTAATGAATAGAGGCAGTCTGTAAATCACACCCTAGCCTATATATGCCCCTTAAAATAACCTCTAAGGTTAAAAAAATATACAGTATACATTTGGGATGCATAGCTAGGCTTTATAAAGGCCTTGTTAGCCTAGTATACGCCTATGAACTTATAGACACTGTAATGTGCAGATAATGTGATTAACAGAATAGCCACAGTACTTATTCACAGCCAGAATAGTGCTAATACTTAAATCATTGCATTTTGTTAATCTTGGACAACACAGTGATGCAACAAGTAGAATTGTCACCTCACACAAGACATTCTGCAGTTTAGTTCTTGGCTGCAGTGCTTTCTGTGCAGAGTATGCATGTCCTCCTTGTGTTTGTGTGAGTTTTACCAAGGTGGTCCTCCTACATTTTAAAAACATGTGGTCGGATGATTGGCAGCTCTGAATTACTGGTAGGTTTGCATGCATGTGTGATACAGAAGAAAGACCTAACAATCTACTTCTGTTGCAACTTTCCTAGAAAACTTAGTGGATAGCAACAACTGTTCATTGTGTCACTGTAGGAGTCAGATGTGATGCAACAGCAATGGATGGATATTACTCTATCACATTTAGAAAAGAATGTAGCTGGTAAGAATCTTGGAATTTTGACCTTCAAAGGACAAGCCAAACTGCATGGTCTTAAAAGGCTGTCTGATTAGTAAAACCATTAGTGGGAAATGAAATGTTAAGCAGATGTTTGAGGTGATAACTGGCAAGTTTTGGTTACCTGGAACAAGGTGTCTCAAAAAAAAAACAATTAGCTGCATAAGAAGCTTTCCAATCCTGGATGAATAATTTAATTTTACTTCTGTTAAAGAATTGTTTTTTAATTTAAGCAGATTTCCCTAGAAGTAAGCTTGTTTTTAATGTTCATGCTTCTTTTCTTCTTCCTGCCATCTACCAATAGCCACTCCATTTTATAATAAAACAAGTTTGCTGTAGCATAGACTAGATCCAGGCCTGCTGAATCTAGCTTTGTTTGTATAACTTGAGCACTAATCCAGGCATTCTTTAAAGTATTCAGTTGTATTTATTACTGCTGGTAGTAACTTGATTAAAGTGTAGCTATCATTTCTAAGTCTTTTGGATTAAGCACTTGGGCTTCAGACCAGTTGTTTTACATTAGGAAGGTTTGTGGCCTGCACTGTGGTGGCAGGACAGGTAGCTTACATCCTTCTAAGTTGGGAACTGCTGATTGAGAGCTCAGTGTCTGTTATTCTAAAAGTGTATTAGTTCTGGTTTAAGCACTTGGGCTTCAGGCCAGTTATTTTACGTTAAGAAGGATTGCAGTCTGCACTCTTGTGGGAGGAGAGGCTGGACTCTGCCCTTCTGAGCAGGGAATTTCTGGTTAGAGGCTTATAGTGCCTGCATATTCTAACTGTTTCTTACTGAAATTGGTACACCTTGTTTGCTGTAGCATAGACTAGATCCAGGCCTGCTGAATCTAGCTTTATTTGTATGCTTGTTGTTTGTTTATTTCCCTGAAACGCTAATTCCACCTAAAGCCGGCCTTTTAGCACTTCTGTGGATCCCTAGTGATATCTGCATTGCTTACTGTACTTATTTCCTTGTTTCACTTGAAAGAAAGTTACTGTTTGTCGTTTTTGCATTTAAGTTACCTGTAACACATTGCATTTAAGTTACCTGGCACTTGCTCACTAAAGCAATTATATAAGTCAGCTCTAAAAAATTAAAAGCACTACACCCTCACAAACTCCCCTTGAGTACCTTGTTCCCCATTGGCCCTGTTTTCAATTATAAAGGAATTCCCAAAACTATTCTAGCATGTCCAAAGGTCAGTTGTCAATCTCCTCTCCGGTCCAGCTGATGAATCTGAGAATCTTGAGGCAATGTTACAACTGCCTCATGTACACAGACAACCCCCTCCTCCTCCCAACAAATTCCAACACATGTGAGAGATGCAACCATATAGCCAAACTGCAGGCTAAGCTCTCTCAACTCAGTACTGGCGTAAATAGTCAGGAGGAGAAGGAAACCACACTCACTACAATTCCAGTCTCACATAGACCTACCACGACAACAAACCAAACACATAAACACACAAAAACATACTCGGAGGCTCTAAATAAAAATCTGCCTAAGCAGCAGAGACCTCCAAAGCAGACACCCAAGCAACCGCTACCCCAAAACAAAACACATGCAACACATAGCTCACAAAGCCAGTGTGCCGAACAGTCACAGCCCTTAAGGCTAAACAACACACCTGATACACTTGTAATAGGTGACTCTATCGTCAGGCACACTGGCGTCCCGCTCACCAGGCTGAACAAGGAGAAGGTCACAGTGAGCTGCCTGTCGGGCGCTAGGATCCGCCACATAACACAAGCACTCAGGTCACTCCAAGGCAAGTACAAATATGACTCAGTCATTGTCCATGCTGGTGTGAATGACCTGAGGCGTACCTCCCTGGACTACATGAAAAGAGACATAGAGGAGCTCTCTGAGCATGTAGCCCAGGCCGGTATGACCCTGACCTTGAGTAGCATCTTACCCTCACCAAGAATGATGCCACAATATGAAGACAAGATGATCAATTTCAACAATTGGCTTAAGTGTTGGTGTCATTCAAAGGGGATCAATGCCTGTCAGCCTGGAATGACATGCTCGACAAGCCACGATGCTTCGCTAGGGCGGCTTGCACCTGTCACCCTGGGCTTTGGATATTGGCAAAGGCTCTTGCTACCCCCATAGTGCCTTTTTAGGCAAGGCTCAAAAGACAAACCCACCTCCATAGGTATCACAAGGGATAAGAAACTAAGAGTAATGCTACTCAACGCAGAAGACTAAACCTCAAGATGCACCTTTTCGAAACTCTCCTTAGCATGGAGAACATCGATATCTGTGCAGTAACAGAAACCTGGTTCAAGGCTCCCGAGAGCACCCCAGCACTACCAGGTTATACCTCATACCATGCTTTTCGGCCCCAAAACTTGGACCGAACCACAAAAGGAGGGGGAGTATCAATATTCGTCAAAGATACCCACACCTCCAGGTTGGTGGCACAGCACGAAGCATCTGAGACTATCCATGTGCAACTAACTGTGGGTAAAACTGCCTTCCAGTTTATAGCCTGCTACAGAACACCCTCCCAAACACAGGAACCCCACTTGGCCTTCCTGAGAATACTGGAAAATATGAAGGTCTCTCCAAACACCATTATATTGGGCGACTTCAACTACCCAAACATAGACTGGGAGCATTACTCTAGCTCCAACACCCTAGCCCAAAGGTTCCTAGAATTTATAAACTCAAATGCTATGGAACAACTTGTTACCACTCCCACAAGAGGGGAAAACATACTGGACCTGATCATCACCAACATGGGGACACTATGCTCCAGACCAGAAGTGTATCCCTCACTGGTAAGATCAGACCATAAACTAATCTCACTGGATATTCACATCCTGACCCCACCCCCTGCCCAGAAAACCAGAGTGACAAACTTCTCTAACGCAAATTTCACAGGCCTCAAAACCGAGGCGAAATCCTTCAAAGCCCCCGGGCCTGTGAAAAATATGGCCCAGACCGCAGAATCCTTTATAAACGCATTCTATGAACACCTTCAGGAATGCATGGATCATGCAATCCCAGATAAAACCAAGACCCAATCCTCCAAAAGCAGACGTCCTGTCTGGTGGACCCCAGCCATAAACAAACTATACAATAGAAGGAGGAAGCTACTACACGATAGAGCAAAATCCCAAAAAGGGAAGGCATCTCTGATCAGTATTAGCAAAAAACTATGGGCACTCATAAAATCGTCTAAGGCCAGCTTCGAGAGAAAAATTGCACAGGACACTAAGGATAATCACAAGCCTTTCTTTAGTTATGTTAGGAACCTGGGTGGGAATTCCCAGATATGCTCAGAATTAGTCCAAAATGACAAAAAATACACCGAGCCCACAGACATTGCCAACATCCTAGCTGACAGGTTCAGTGCAAACTTCTCCCCCCTCTCCCCACCAAAAGAGCAAATATCTATCCCAACAGAGTGCTGCCCCCCTGACATCTCAGATGCTCAGGTAAGAGCCGCCCTCTCCAAAGCAAAAAACACAGCATCAATGGGACCAGATGGTGTCCTGGGCTGCGTCCTACATGAACTTCAAGAAGAGCTAAACCCAAACATAAAACTACTGTTCAATCTTAGCCTTACTACAGGATATGTACCCAAAGAGTGGCGTACAGCAACAGTGGTCCCTCTCCACAAAGGTGGTGCCTCAACGGATCCTGGAAACTATCGCCCCATAAGCCTGACTAGCTTGGTCTACAAAGCTATGGAAAGGATCATCGTGGACCTCATAAATAAAGATATTGGGGACCTACAGACACTGGATCCTACCCAGTTTGGCTTTGTTAAGGGCAGATCCTGCCTCTTAAACCTGGTCAATTTCTTTGAAACAGTCACCAAGGCCATTGACGAGGGGAAGGTGGTCCACACAGCCTACCTGGACCTCGCAAAAGCCTTCGATACAATACCCCACTCGGGCATTATAGATAAGCTCACCAGCTTAAATATAATCCCCTATGTCACTAGATGGGTTGCAAACTGGCTCAAGGACAGAACCCACATGGTTAGAATTGCTGGAGCCATGTCAGACTCCAAACCAGTTACAAGTGGCGTCCCACAAGGCTCAGTCCTGGGACCTCTCTTGTTCGGTATATATTTCTCGGCAGTACAGGCCAACACGGAAGGACTGTGGCTGACCAAGTTCGCAGATGACTGCAAACTGGGCGCCATAATCAACTCTCCAGCCGACACAAGCATCCTCCAAAAGGGCCTCATAGAAACAGGCAACTGGTGCCAGAGCCATGGCCTCAAGCTAAACGCCAAAAAGTGTATAGTCATCCCCTTTGGCAAAAACAAAGTGCCCACAAATTACCACATAGGTGGTAATCCATTAAGTACAGAAAAAGTCATTAGGGACCTGGGGACCCAAGTTGATAGCAATCTCTCATTTGACAACCACGTGGCCAAAGTGGTTAGAAAAACATTTTATATAGCCCACCTAATCATGAAGGGATTCACATCTAGATCAGGGAGGTCATCGCCTCTTTACTCATCCCTCATCAGGCCCATAATTGAGTACAATGCCCTTTTGGGATGTACCTTACCAGACACCTGCAGCAACTGGAAAGACCCCAAAAGTACCTCACCAAGAGGATCAAAGGGCTCAAACAGATGCCATATGCTGCCGGTTAAAGAAACTCCAACTCTACTCAGTGGCATACCGCCTGCTCAGAGGCGATCTGTGCCTGCCGTATAAAGCCATGTCCAACCCGGAATTAATGGACATGCTGCACCTCAGAAAATCAAAATCCCATCGAGCTACAGCTCGAGACTTGAACCTCAGCACTGAAATAAATAGGACATGCTGGAGGGACAGATTCATAACCCAGAGGCTCCCTTCACTCTGGAATAAAATCCCAGTCCAGGTTAGGCAGAGTCCCACATTGACTCTCTTCAAGAGGAATCTTGATGAGTGGATGGGAGATCGTAGGTTTACCCCGGCTATCACTTCTGTGTCACTGTTAGACAGAGGCAGAGTATACTAACCTCAAAAAAAGGCATAGCAAAATTAATTTAAAATGGGTGGCGAAAGCCAAACACACTCTGGCTAGGCTTATAAATGCCCTAGGGCAGATAGCCTAGTATGAACCTATGGACCTATGAACCTAAGTGCCATTGCGGTTGCATTAGCATAAAGCTACGTTTCCTGCCTGCATATCAGGGATCTCAGTTTGACTAGCATCCTGAGAGGCAGATCAAAGCTAATGGCATGTTGCTTCTTCTGGGAGGAGGGTTTGGTGGTTTTGATGACAAAAAATCCGCTATTCAGAGGATAACAGATGGCAGAAAATGTGTACAGCAAAACACAGTTTATTTGGAATAAAAACAAAAATCAAGAGCAATAAATCACTGGATTAAGCACTTTCATCTCCCCCTTGATGACACCCACTGTCCCCTGAAGAAGGCTGGTTATACAGCTATTGATGGGTAAGTCATGATGGGGAGGTGCAGACAGACATCAAATAGGTGCATTTTGTGAAAGGAATTCACAGGCATCCCACACTCACTTGTGCAGTACACTGTGCATTCATGGGATGGAATAATTCAGGAGAGGGAATAAATTAAAAACAAATCATTCCCAGCTACATTATACTGGCAGTTGAGAGTGAGACCCTCACTTATCTAGATCTTGACCCACCTGTAATACAGTGTATGACAGAATTAATGCGCAGAAGTAATGTGTGGTAGGTGAGAGGTGGCTGATCATAAGAAGATAGCAGGTGGGAAAAGCAATATTTGTAAATCAGAATAAATTCAAAATATAAATACAATGGTAAATGTCAGTCACTGTGGGTTGCCTGGAGTGCAAATCTGCTGTGGCACATTTTATTAAAAATGGGTTTATATTATGTTGCCGAAACAGCAAAACAGCAAATGCCGTTTCAGCGACACATAATCAGTGAAATACCACTAACGCGAACGGCCAGGTCACTGATTTTTTTTCCTAGGGAAAAAAAATCGGTAGACCAACCAGACACGACATACCATCTAAATCATTTGCCCCCCACACCCCCCCCCCAACTAAATATACCAACTCCAAGATCAAACTACAGTGGGGTAAAGGGCAATTGCACGGCGACAGTCAAACGATTTTTTTCCCTAGGAAAAAAATCGGTGACCTGGCCATTCATGTTAGTGGTATTTCGCTGTTTATGTCCAGCTGAAACGTCATTCACTGTTTTGACATTTCGGCAACATAATATAGACCCTTAAAACTTTATGTGCTTTGAGTGCCACAACAGAGGGTTTGGAGAATGGAAATGAGAAATAATGGGAAGGCAATTTGTGGGTTTTTAAAATATTGAAAGCTTTCTTTGATGTAATACACCTATAGAGGAAAGTTAGAAGGGGAGAAATAGACATCAGTTACATACTGCAAATTTGTATGTCTATCTAGATGTGAGAAAAAATTGTTTCACAGATATGGTTGTGGAACTGTAGAATGTCTTTCTAGAAGAAGTAATAGATCCTAATTCATTTGATGCACTGTGAGAAATGCAAAGAATGGGAAAGTAAGGGAGGTAGGACATTGGGTAAATGGTAATTTACCAGGAAACAAGACAAACACTAATCTCCAGCTATAATCAGTTTAATGTAATATGATGCAAAAGATGTGGATTTTCATCTCAGGAAAACAGAACATGGAACACAGATCTGACGGTTTAGAGGCATTCACAGAGACAACACTGGTTAATTTCACATGGTCCTTCTTACAAAAGGACAGGCAAACGTTGTACTTATAAGACAAACAAGGGCTTTGGCAATCTTGTAACCAAATCTAAAGCTGTGTTGGAGACAGGATAAAAGCAGTATGCATCATTTTCTCCAATATTCCATGGATGATTGGCAGACTATAGATAGTCAGCTATGCACTGCTGCTCTAAGAGTCACAAGCTATGGATATGGAAACAGTATAGACTTTTCCCACAGAGCTGGGAAAAAGAGTTGCTTTCAGAAATATACTGTATATGATGTGGCAAGTTATGTGACTAAGAAGGAGGAGCAATAATTACTTGTTGGTTGGTATAAATTGGAAGCATGCTTTCCATCTCAGAATAATGGTGCAAGTTACATTTACGTACTAAAAGTCAGTTATACCACAAATGACAGCCCCATTGTTCTTATTGTGTTCATTGTCTGACTAAGAACTAAGCATTTTTATTACAGATCCCTTGTACCATCCCTCATTTGGTTTCTCCTGACTCATACACCTTCTGATAATCTGCAACAATCACATCTATGTGGGAACAATTACAGTACAATTATATAACTTAGTAAAGTAATCATTTTCATTAGGGTTCTAATTTCTGTTAGCAAGGTGACTAGTGCCTCCCTTAAACCCTGTTCTTCTTTAATTGTATAAGTAGTAGAACAGTGAAAGGGTTGCAGGCCTCCCTTGCTAAGGGAATATGTAATAAGCAGCACCTGACTAACTGCCTGCCATAACTGGGCACATTCAGGTCAAAACAATGTGTAAAACCCCTTGTTACATGAACTCTTTACAGTAAGCCACCACTCACTCCAGGTAAACAACACCACTGGGGCAGTCACTTTAAGACAATTAGGATAAAAGCCAATTGTCATAGGTCTACTTGAATCCTGTACCCACAGTAGGAGTTTGTATAATTTGTTTCCACCAGTTCTACTGACTTACATAGTTGGGAGAAAGTCTTTTGCTGTCATTTGTAAATGTAGGGTGGACATAGTGTATAGCCGGTATTCTAGACTCTACGCCCACAGGTCAGAAACAGACAATGTATCTTGTATCACTGAGATAAAGTCCTTAACCATTACGCCACCCTCTCCCATAACTTATTTCTGCTGCTGCCAAAATAAAGGCAGTAGCTCTAGTTTCCTTTTGTGTTCTAAGAATATACAGCAGCTTCTTGTTTGTTCTTTGTTCATTCAAGCATGTATGTTTTGTCTTAGCTCTTTTTCATATAAAATTATATTCTTCTGAACTTGTTCCAGTTTATATCAATAAGTAACCTGAATTTTTGATGGGACAGGTGGGATTTTGTGGAATTTTTGTACCTGACCCCTTTATTAATGAAAAGCCTAAAGTTGTTTTCCAAGATCTTAGTTTCTGTTCCCAGACAGATGTATACCACAGTGCCTCTATAGTTGTGCATCACTCTATGTATACCATGGTACTGCTACAGTCATGCATCACTCTATGTATATCACAGTGCCGCTACAGTCATGCAGCACTCTATGTATACCACGGTGCCTCTACAGTCGTGCATCACTCTATGTATACCGGAGTGCCTCCACAGTCATACATCACTCTGTGTATACCACTGTGCCTCTACAGTCATGCATCACTCTACACATACCACAGTGCCTCTACAGTAATGCATCACTCTGTATATACTACAGTGCCTCTACAGTCATGAATTGCTCTATGTATACCATGGTGCCTCTACAATCATGCATCACTCTATGTATACCACAGTGACACTACAGTCGTGCATCACTCTCTGTATACCACAGTGCCCCTACAGTCATGCATCACTCTATGTATACCATGGTGCCGCTACAGTCATGCATCACTCTATGTATACCACAGTGCCACTACAGTCATGCATCACTCTATGTATACCACAGTGACACTACAGTTGTGCAT
Organism: Protopterus annectens; assembly: GCF_019279795.1. NCBI lineage: Eukaryota > Metazoa > Chordata > Ceratodontiformes > Protopteridae > Protopterus > Protopterus annectens. The sequence goes on from NC_056744.1 coordinate 772,800,056, forward strand.
CACTATATGAATACCACAGTGCCTCTACAGTTGTGTATCACTCTATGTATAATACGCTGCCTCTACAGTTGTATATAACTCTATGTATACCACGGTGCCTCCACAATCATGCATCACTCTATGTATATCACAGTGCCGCTACAGTCGTGCATCACTCTATGTATACCACAGTGCCTCACTCTATGTGGCAGGCCAGTTGCCAAGAATGTGATATACATGAACTGTGTGCCACTTGTTCAAATGCTGCTTCAGTTTCAGAATGGGAAACACCTTATCTTCATCCATTCTATGATGGAGCAGCACATCCAAAAACATTAATCTGTATGTTAGTCATTTTAAGGCCCCTCGCCAGTTCTTTCTTCTTCTCTTGAACTGCTGTGACTCTTTCTCCAGGTAGGTCATTTGTCCCTATAAGGACAATGACATCATGATTCCTACCAAGGGCAGCTTCCCTACCAGTCCTAAGGTTCTGTTCCCAGTCCTACTTTCTCATGACTTGAGACAGGCACCTTAAATATCTGCCAAAACCGCTACAATGTAACCTATTATAGCATCTTTCAGTAAAAATGTTTATTTCTCCTGTGGGGTCCTGTGCAACTATTCTGTAGATCTTTACTTTAATAGTTACCAATATGATTCTTTATCTCCACTTTAGGTATGCTGTAGATGAATTAATCTGTTACAGAATAACATATGTATGACATGGTACAATATGAGAGATGGGACTCATTCTGCCATCTCCTTAAAGTCTAGTCTAGTCCAGCTGCTTATCACACTTGAGGACCTCTGATGCAGTGATAGTGATGGTGGGTATTGTGGCCCTTGAGATAGATAATACGGAGCTTGATAAACTTGTCCTTAGATGACGATATCCTAGAGATATGAGATATGCCCTGCATATCACTAGCATAATTTCTTCTCCCTTTTTTGGTTTTAATTTTGTTAAGAAAAAAAAAAATATATATATATACACGTGCAAGTGTGTGTGTGAGTGCGTATATGTGTGCATGTATGTGTGTGTGTGTGTGTGTGTGTGTGTGTGTGTGTGTGTGTGTGTGTGTGTGTGTGTGTGTGTGTGTGTGTGTGTATATGTGTGTGTATACAGGACTTGTGTGTCTTCTTTCCCAGTGACTGGTGCTAGCTAATGTCAAACACAAATAGTACAACACAGCTAGAGTACTGCGTTAGCCTTTAACATGTAGTTGGGTCAATGCTATCAGTAATTAATCTGTTCTGTTACAGATACTGGCTGACTTTCAAATGACACCTCTTCTTCCTTCATAGATGGGTACTCAGAAAGAAGGCATGTCAATGGCATTTCATGACAGAGAAGGGCAGCTTGCACCAATGCAATGACAAACCTTTTTATTACAATTTATTATCGTTATTTATTGTGAAATTAGCAGACAAAAACAAAGTGAAATAAAATTTCCATACATATGAAATTTAGGACTAAGCTTACTGATGATCAGAGAACATTGGCACTAGTGAAACACAATAGCACATTCTAATAATAATAAATGCAGGGGTGGCTGCATGCATACTTTCTAACAACAGTGCACTGAAAAAAACTTAAATCACTAGTTTGATAATTGCTTTGGGAAAATGACCTGTTAAAGGTATTGATTCTTTTCTGTTTTTCATTTCTGTTTATTAGAGGCTGAGTTAAATTAAGCCTTTTTTTAATCATTTAAACCCTATAAACCTATTCCCTATACAGGGTTACAATAAAGGTCACATGGTTATGTGATTATCAAGAAAGTCACTGGAGAAATGTGTGTGTTGGTTGTGTTAATCTGACTTTTTTCTAATGCATTCTGAATGGTTCACCATGAACTTTATATTAACCTACATTAACTGTATTTGCAGGATTTGCATTCTTAATGAAAATGAAATTAAACACAAGAGACTGAATAATATTGTGTAAATAAACGTACTGAAATACAACAGTGTTTGGCCTACCCATTTCTTACATCTTGGAACATTGCCCATTAAAGTCATCAAAAGCCAAAATTAATTAAAAGGATGTGCAGCAATTTAAGTGAATTAACATACAAGCTCTTGACTGCCATAACTCTACAGAAAATGTTACAATTTTGCTTGACTATATCGCATGAAAAATATAGCTACTCAGGCCATAGCAGAAAGTGACGAGCAATAATCCTTCTTTACATATAATTCCCATAATCCCTGAACCATACATTTTCCTAGGATACTGATCCCCATTTCTATTTCATCCTTAGCTGTGGTTGTGCCATTCTGTAAGTGTTCTATTTAATCTGTCCTTCACATTACTTTAATACTTTGGCTAAGATGGCATCCACAACCTCACATGCTTGTCAACAGCTATGATTTATGCATAGTACTGTGATTCTCCCTTTCAGATTTTGCATTGTTCTTCCTAGATTTATTAATTTTCTACATAAAGTTAGACCTGTTTAAGTAAACAAAATGCAATAAATAACTAAACCAAGCAATGCAAGGACTCCCTATTGCTAACTGTACTGATATCCTATTAGGCCGGAATCACTACGAAATTTCGAAATCCAAAATCTCGAGTTTCAGAATATCGAGTTCAGAATCTCAAGATCTTGGAATCTCGAAATTGTGAGCCCCCCAGCCCAAAACACCACCCAACACACTAAAATATGTGTATGCAAGTGTTGCACCCCCCACAACTTAAATATACCAACTCCAAGATAGCACCACAGCGAGGACAAGGGAAATCTCCCAGTCCGCGCTGTATGTCGATTTCTGTAAAGGATTTCAAAGTTTTGAAACTTCAAACATATGATCTTCGATCATATGAAATTTGAAGTTTTCAGCTTTGAAATTCTGAACGGAACTCTATTAGGCCATCTATTCTGAAAAATAAGAAAATGCTTCTCTTTCTAACCAAGTGTGGCGATTTTTTAAAGATATATGCTATAATTATTAATGCTCAGAGTTTGAGAGGTACGCCATCTCAGCTAACATTTTTTGCCAGTTTTCCACTATGGTTATACAAAGAAGCACTTTCCATTTTGCCTGAAGCCTCCATTTTGCTAGTTTTTATGACTGTCTGTCAATTTAAATAATTTTCAACAGAAGATCTGCAGTTAGTACAGAGGATTAAGGCTATTAACAGCCTGATTCACATAGTTCATGGTTTGATTCCCTCGGGTCTATATTGTATTGTCGCAAGCTGACAATATCGAATCTGATATTGTCGGCACGACAATATCGAAAGTGAAGAATATCAGCAAGATAAACGGAAATCTCCGTAGGGGGAGATTTCTGTTTACCTTAATGTAGTGCGGTCTCAGAGTTGGTATATTTAAGTAGTGGGGGGTGCAGGGGGGCTTGCCCTCCTGCCTACGCCCTTTAGTTTTTTTTTTTGTTCTTTTTTGTTTTTTATACTCGTTCGATATTTTACTGCATCGATCAATTGTGTTTGACATGTATTGCTTCGATGCAGTAAAATTTCGACGAGGTAATATGAACACGATTCCCTCAGTCTCTGTTTACCTATTGTGTGACTCTGAAGAATTCACTTAACCAGACAGCACTCTGATGCAGTTGAAGAAACTAGACTAGGTTCCTTTATGGTCTCCTGGGCTGCATGCCTTGTAACTATCTAAGAACCAGCTATTAATCTGTTTAAGCAGCCTGAAAGCTCGTATCCTTCACCCAAGAGGATCTCTTCTACTCACCGTGCATCATCCAAGTCTCCAGCCCTAAACTGTTTGGGACTTAGCCGTCTCCCTTTTTAATATCTTGCTTCCAAAACTAGATGAACTAAAATCAGCTAAAGCTTCACAGAGCTGCACATGATGTATTGCCAATATTAAACTTAGGAAACTTATTTGGGGTAAGTAAGTCATGGAGGCTCCAGGTTCTGATCCAACACCATGAAACACATCAGGGAAGAAAATGATTCTAAGGAAGGGTTATGGGAGGGTAACGTTGCATAACAGCCGTTGTTGCTGGGGGCTGATACAGCTGAAAAAAGCCACATGGGTGTCCACTTGCTAAGTTATATAACAACCAAAATTCTGCACATTTAAACATTTGAGAATGACAGAGTGAAAGACAACAAGAGTGAAAATACCATACCAGCATACTAGTACGTTCCTCACTTAACGATGCATCCTCTTGCCCAAAATTCCATTCTCAGCTGAAAATGCACTACTGAAGAGAGTAGATTATAAGTCTACTGTCTCAGATCACATAACCTAACCATAAACTCTCATTTACTGACCCCCTTCCTATTCGCTCTTCTTTAACCACTCCATACTTAAAACTCTTGTCATACTAATGCACTATATATTTTTTATATCCATTACTATATATAATTTCTGCATATTCTGTATAGTTGTAATTATATATACTTTACTTCTTGAAATATATCTTGCAGTTGTCAAACTTTAATGCTTTCCTGGGCTGAGACTGAAATTGACATTTGTGATGGGTGCGCTACCCCAGGTAATGAATTTAAAGAAATAAATAATAAGCGCTGACGTAGTGAGGTTAGAGGAAACTGAAAGTTGTATGATGAAAGTTTTAGAGGAGTGTATTGTTATGTCTAAGAAGTGGAGAAAGAAGGAAGCAAGAAGAGGAAGTTTTTGAAGAGGAAGTTGGGGTTGACAGTGGCAATAAAATTAGAGTTTTATTTATTGCCTGGAGTAGACAAGGTATGCTAGAAGGAAGGCCTGAACTTGGGTGGACCTGTGAGAGAGAGAGAGAGTGTGTGTGTGTGTGTGTGTGTGTGTGTGTGTGTGTGTGTGTGCATCTAAGAATTTGTGGAGAAGTTGTGTTGTATCTACAATGTGCTGGTATGTGTGGCTGTTGCAGTAGGTTAAATATCTTAATGTGGTGTGTAATGAGGGTTAGTGGACCTCAAAAAATTGGCAGCAGTAAAAGGGAAGGGAATTATGCTGCAGAATAAATTAAGTGATGGTGCTGGTTCTAAAGCAATTTCATTTGGACTGGTTGAGCAGGAAGTGTTTCATCTGTTTACGGAAATTAATGATCATTTGTAATTATTTTATATCTTTGGGTATGTTTTCCTCAAATAAATAAACAAGCACACAAACATTTATGGGTAGAGTAGAAAAGCTATATATTCCATATAAAATAACCTATCCCTGTAGTTCTCTAACATGACATCATTATCACAAGGTGTGCCTTTATTTATGGTTATTCGTCTTTCTGTAAGACTCACTTACTGCATTTGATTTAAACATTTTTACATTTTCCTCAACATTATTTCAGCATGTCCAAAGTACACTTAACAGCTTATATAGGCACACATTCTTTTTGTGGGAAAAAAGTTATCTGTATGTATGTGTGTTGTGTTTATGGAGTATGTTGACATGTTTAGGAGGCCACAGTAACATATATACTTATACAACCAACAGAAGATGAGCTCATATAGCATTTCCTTAAAGAACATGATTTTTAATTGGAAACTAAGAGAACCATCTACTAGTTGGCTGATGATCTAATGAATCTGAGCTGAGAAAAGTCTGTAACACAGAATGTTTATTAAACAGGTGTAAATCATTAATTGTAGGAGAGTGGTATATTCTGACTTCAAATAAATTGCTTTGTGAGGTAGAATTAGAACTAATTCATTGTGTTTACTCTAACATTTCCTTTCCATCAGGAGAGTAAAAGAAGCTTTGCAGAAAATTTTATTTTACCATGCCAGATGTCTTGTATATATGATGGTTCACACTTGTCAGGAAAGGATGCAGCAGGTTTATAATATAAAATATAGGTACTTCTTGGGCTCCACATTTACAAACTTGATGCCTAGCATTTTAGAAGAATACTAGGAAACAATTTATGTAGTTTGCATGATATATAAAAGTATATTTGAAAATGTAACCAGAAAAACTTTATACGCTACCAAGTGAAATTCATTTCTCTCAAAATTACTCAGGTCAATGTGTAGGGGTGGTTTTTGGCTGCTAAAGTATCTTTACTCCAACCTATTCATTAGTGCTTCTCCTCTGATCTTCTGATTTTCAAATTTAGATTAATCAGGTGCAATATTTGCATATGAAAGGATTTATTAAGGCGGCTTTAAGCTTAAAAGATATCTCAATGGAATGGAGTTAGGTAGTTTCAAGTTTAATTTTATACTGTGAAAAAGAGTCAGCATTTCCAAGTAGAGTAAGATGGTCCCAATAAATTGGTAAGTTTTGTTTTACACAGTCAAAAGATACTTCATTGTTTTTCAAAATTGCTTGGATGCAAAAAAATTTAGATAAGAACAGCCATTCTGCTTTGCCAACACAACTTTAAAAGAAAATACTTTACAGTGTGTACTTTATTTATATTTTCCCTTATTATTTGATTAATAATTTTGTGTCTACTCATCCTCACATTCTTCTTAGTCATATAGCCAATCAAGCCCATTCATTATCGTGTCAGGTGGAGGGAGTAGAGAGATCATACCATTTTCACATTGTTGGGAAATGTGTAATTTGACTTTCTGGTTTGAAAATGTAGACCCCTCGATTCAGCAAGCTCTGCACGGAGTGCAGGAATAGTGCAGGAGCTGCTGCACGCAATATGGCCACCGAGCGATCAAAGAAGGAGCTTCCGGGACGTGCACGAGCGCTCCTACACTATTCCTGCATGGACACCATTGCTATATGCTAATTACCTCATTTGCTGGTGAAAACAATGCAAATTAGGTGAATTAGCGATCCAGGAAGCAGGTAGGCATCTGTGCAGGAATAGTGTAACCTGCAGAAATGTATTCGGTTACTAACCGAATACATTTCTGCAAATTACAAAACGGGGGCATGACAGCTCGAAAGAAAGCATGTATTCAATGTATAGGCATGCCAATGGCCAAATATATGGCCATTGGCATGAAAAATAGTTGCAATTTTATAAAAAAACAAGTTGTTTTTTTTTTTTTGGCCGATCTCGGCCATTTAAGCATAGGGCAGCGGTGCGCAAATGGGATTGCCACGAAAATAAGAAAAAAGGGGAAAATAAGCTTTTATACCCAAATCAGCTTTTTGCCATAATAATCAATGGCATGCATAAGACAACAATACCAGGGAATAGTGGTTGCTAAGGGGGAAGGCTCAGTGTGAGTGTGGTAACTATGAATTAACATTCTGGTTTATGTAAATTAGGGGAGTGATACTGAATCACAGATTTTTATTTATTTATTTTACATTTGTTGACCGGGATAGTCCAACTGGATACATGTCCATTTTCAGCAGAGGCCCAGGGAGAAAAGCTCCAAGGTAAAAACAATAATATAATATAAATCTTGATAAACAAAGTTTACAGGTACTGTTCAGCTATACATGTAATATAATCACACAAGAATTTAATTTACACAAGGTTAAAAACCTAAAAAAATGCCATACAGTTAAGTTCTGAATGAATTAGAACACAAACATAGAAAGAGGATTAATCTGGCTTGGAACAAGGACATAACCAGTGTGATTTAAAATATTGTTTGAGACTTTTCTTGAATTGACTTAGGATGGGTTCTAGAGTAATATCAGCAGGCAGTGAGTTCCAGGTTTTACCAGCATAGTTGGCAAACAGAGAGTCACTGGCTGAATTACTGATTTTGACAGTTTGTATTAGCAATCTGTTAGAGAAGCAAAGTAGTCTGAGGTCGCTGTAGGAATTGATAATATTTTTAAGTGCAGGTGTGCTTTCTGACCGGTTAAGTACTTTATGTGCCACTAAAAGCTGGTTATACTGAAATAAGCGTGGCAATTCTAACCATCCTAGATAGTTTAGGTTTTTACAGTGATGTGTCTTGTATGGCATGCCGGTAGCAAATCGGGCAATGTGATTATAACAGCTAGAGGGTTTATTAAGTTCAGTTTTGCTTAAGTTGGTGAATAAAGGGGAAGCATAAATAAGAGCTGAAAGAAGATGAGAACGTGCAATGGCAATTTTAACAGGTGGAGTTAGGAAAGGTTTGATCTTACAGAGTGAGTCAAGTTTTTTATTGATGGTTTTGATAGTTAGATTGACATGCATATCGAATTTGAGGTTATTGTCTACAGTAACACATAGAAGCTTTGTGTAGGTGTCTGGGGAGATTATGGTACCGTTGTTAGATTTTATACAGAAGGATGATACAGTGGACATGCGGTAGGGGAAAACAGTAGCAGCTTTGTTTTATTGGGATTTAAGATCAGGTGGCAATCAGTTAGCCAATTTTCAACTGTATTAAAAGTGTTCTGGGATAATATTTGTAGATCAGACTGGGTGGTAGCAGAGCTAATAAAGGTCATCTGCATATTGAATGCATTTTGCATCTGGGATGACAGTATTGAGGTAATTGATAAATATGGAAAACAAGAGGGGTCCTAGTATAGAGCCCTAGGGAACTCTCAAGGTGTTGGGCAGGAGGTTAGAAAGCTGTTTTGCGATAGGACGGCCTGTTGTCTACTGCTCAAATAGGATGGGAACCACTGCTTGAGTTTCTAAGCACATAGTCTTTAGTGTGTGAATTAGTAGTTGGTGATCAACCATATTGAAAGCTTTGGAGAGATCCAAAAAGAGGGCAGAGGATAATTTGTTATTATTGCTGTTATTGTTTATGACATCAGGGAAGGCAAGGAGGGCTGTGGTGGTACTATGATGTGGCCTGAATCCATGCTGAGAGCTGGCCAGTAGATTGTTCTGAATCAGATAATGTAGCAGTTGACTATGGATGCATTTTTCCATGATTTTAGCCAGTGGTGACAGTATAGCTATGGGTCGGAAATTAGACAGTTCAGTGGAGCTGCCTCCTTTATGGAGTGGTATGATATGGAATATTTTCCAGATTGTGGGGATGGAAGCTTCTGCTATGGTTCGGTTGATTAGATGGGATATGCTATGGCATCTGCAGCTTTTTGCAGATATTCAGCAGGGAGAAGGTCATCAGATAGGGTAGTTGGTTTTAGTTTTTTGATTAGACTTCAAATGAACGCTGTAGCAACTGGTTGAAAGCTAAAGGAGAGTTGGGTACTGGGAGTGATGATATTTGAGCTGGGATGGCTTGGAGGTAGCTGATAAGTGAGGGACTGAATAGTCTCAGTGAAAAAAATTATTAAAGGTGTTTGCAACATCCTCTGGTAGTTTATCAATAGAGGCTGCAGGGGTTGGAGTGGTGGTTTGTCCTGGACGCAACAGTTTATACCTGCCCAAAACTTTTGAGGGTTAGTTTGATTTTTCTGCTGTAGTTGACAATAGTAGTTATTTTTATCTAGTAGAATGGATTTTTTTAGTCTCATTCCTTAGTTGTCGATATCTGCTTTAATCTAGGGGGGGCCTTTGTGATATGTCATAAGGCCCACACTATATTTCTGAGTGTAATTTTAGCTTTGATATCCTTAGAGAGCCATGGTGCGATTTTTGTTTTAGTTTGAGTGGAACGAGCAGGAGCATGAGAATTAAGGATAGCTAGGAATTTGTTATTAAAGTGAGCAACAGCTTCATCCAGGGGCAAGTATTTTAGGACTAACCAATTGCATTATGCGAGTTCTTCTTGGAATTTTGTAGGGATAAAGTTCTTATTGTTTCTCACTGTTTTTGTGGTAGGCTGATGGGGGTTAGTGACTTTGTGTTTTAGTATATAGGTAACAGAGTGGTCACTTAGGTCACCGGGCAGAATCCCTGATATGTACTGCTGGGGAAAACTGTTGATGAGTATTCAGTCCAGTATAGTTTCTTTATGATAAGGTTTCCCTATTCTGATGGGGGAGGATATAATCTGTGTAAACCCGTATAGGTTTACATGAGTGGTTGGAGATTGAAAGGAACAGGTGTTCCAGTCTATGTTAAAATCCCCAAGTACCATGGATTCTTGGGGGTAGGTACTAGATAAACCAGTGGAATATATTTCTAGGGTAGTTACATTATTCCCTGGTGGAATGTATAAGCAGACAATATTTATTTATTTATTTATTTATTTTATTTATTTATTTGCAGTTGGTTTACCAGGATAGTCCATTGGGCCAAAATGATCCCGTTTTCAATGGAGTCCTGGGGAGAAAAGCTCCAGACAATATAGATTACAGTAGGTATTAGACATACTTAAACATTATAAAAAATCTCATGTAGACAAATACAAATGCAATGCACAACAATTACAATTAATTTAACAGTGTTAAAACTGATAGCAGATTAAAAGGGATTATACATAAATTCAAAATTCTACTAAAGTTATTTCATAAAGAGAGTTCTCCATATGAGAGGTAGAGTGTAGAGTATTCTTACACATTCTATAGTAATAACAGGAATGTGGGAGTTATGGATAATGAGAGAGAGAAATCAAGGGTGTAAGCAGGAGTCAGAGGAAATGGGGATGTTTAGTGTAGTTAAGTAGGGTGGGAGAAGAGCATTCCCACTGGGAAAGTAGATGTGAATGAAGAGATTTTTTGAACATAAAATGGTTAGAGGTCCTACAGACCCAGGAGACATCTAATATAACTAGCGTTTAGGCATAAATAATATTAACCTTGGCAGATTTTTGTTTAAGAGTAGAAGGACGGAGCAGTATGCTGTCTTTTGAACCTCATCAGGGTGGTGTCCTTCTGTTATTGCTGGCCTTTCAGGGAGGGAGCAGTATTCAGGGGTTAGCACCTTGGCAGATTTTTGTTTATGAGTAGAAGGACGGAACAGTATGCTGTCCATTTTGAACCTCGTCAGGGTGGTTTCCATCTGCTGTTGCTGGCCTTTCAGGGAGGGAGCAGTATTCAGTGGTTAGCATCGCACCACAAGCAGCCTACTGGGTCCAGAAGCACTTAGGTGACTCCCTCTCAGTGGTAGCTTGCACCCAATCGTGTAGATGCAGCAACACCATTGTATAAGTCTGAGAGTTGGATGACCTCATAAGGGGAAGTGTCATGCATGCTGTAAGTTCATTGGAGCTGCTTGGCCTGTATTTGCCCTTAGCTAAGCAAAGCTAAGGAAAGGGGTGTGTCTCACATTGTTGAGCACTGTTTTCCCTGCTTAAACGGGTGTGCACGCCACATACTGTGCTTTAAACAACAAAAAAATCAGGAAATAGCAGCTCTGTTCACATCTGAGCACTAGGTAAGTGCAGTACACCTCGGGGCTTAAACAGGAAGGCAATGGGAAGGGAAAACAGCAGTAGGAAGGTAATCAAGGAGAACTAGCATAGCTGGCAGGTGAAATGCATCAGAATCAGCCAATTACACAGGCAGCAGCCCCACACACTACTAGAAACTATGCATACACTTTTCAGTCTGTTTTTTCCCACAGACTCTACACCACTGGTGTACACAGATGGGGAAATTTTACCTGACAAAACTAACAAAATGTTAGCAGCTGCTAAGGCTCTCATACATCAATATGTGCAAGAAGCTGAGGGTGGTGAGGATGTGAATGCTGACAACCATCCCACAGTTAGGAGAAGGAGAAGAGTGTACAGACCCAGGGTAACCTACCAGGGGCTACATGAGCTGGACATAGTGGAGCACTATAGGGTGGACAGGGACATTCTACAGCAAATTGTTGAGCTGTGCCAGCCCCACCTCACACACAGAACCAACAGAGGGGAACCCATCCCAGTGGATATCGAGGTATGTGTAGGCTTAAGAATACTAGCCGCAGGTGCCTTCCAAAGGCAACTGGGGATATCAAGGGGATCTCACAGGCATCTGCATCCAGGGTACTCCACCAATTCCTGGATGCTGTGTCAGCACATGCTGGTGAGCACATATATTTCCTCAACACCCATGAGGCGTTGACCAGCAATATGCTTCTCTTCCACCAAATAGCAGAATACCCTGGGGTAGTGGGTGCTATAGACTGCACACACATAGACATCAAAGCACCACCCAGCGAGTGGGCTAGGGTCTACATAAACTGCAAGGGCTTCCCCTCCATCAACTGCCAGGTCATGTGCGATGCCCAGGGCATTATCTTGAATGTGTGTCCTGGCAGCCGTGGAAGCTATCACAACTCCCACATCTAGCATATGACACAGGTGTACCAGTCATTTGCCAGTGGGGATATCCCATATGGCCACCTAGTGGGGGATGCTGGCTACACACTGGAGCAGTGGCTGATGACATCCCTCAGAAATGCGCACACACCTGAACAAGAACTTCATAATGAGGCACATGCACAAACCAGAATCATAATAGAGTGTGTGTTTGGGATGCTCACATCATGGTTCCACTGTCTGGACATATCCAGTGGAGCCTTGCAGTACTCTCCAGCTACATGTACACAAATGTTTATAGTATGTGCCATGCTACACAATATGATCCTGCGGAAATAGGTGCAGCAGGAGCACAGGCCAGGGCCACACAGCCCCCCACCATTGCCAAGGCCATCACAGGGACAGAGTGACTTGGAGGAGGAACTACCTGAGCCTGCCCATGTAGGCAGAAGGAGGCATGTCCAGTATGCCCAGGCCTTGGCAAAGAGGCAACGCATAGCACATATACTGACACGGTAGGGACCCAGGAAATGACACCTCACTCTGACTCACACATACAGTAAAAGGGATGCCAAACATGGCATTACCTGTGCTTTACCATGTATCAGGAGTTTAATATGTGCATCCAACATAGTCTGCCCTCCAGCACCATCCTCAGTACTGGCCCAGCCACAAAGTAAGTCACTCTTCCTATCAATTACTGAATGGAGTAGTATGTTCTGATAGTTGTATCTATGGTATGGATGCGAGCATCTAAGGGAATTGGGTGGCTGAATGGGATGCCAGCACATACTGGACACCTATATGGGCATCATGAGATCCATAACAAATACTGGTGCCAACATACTAGGCAGTACTAGACAAGGTGACAAATCCCACTGCAGTACATGTGGTGGCCCAAATGTGTGTCCATAGGACACACACATGCATGTCAGTGAGGCTCACATACCCACCATCAGCCTCAGCCAGCAGGACAGATGTAGATGACCATAAAGAAAGCCTGGGCTAAGGCCTCCAATTGATGGCAATGGTGAACAGCCCCCCTCCAGACCTACACAGACAGACTACAACAGGTCTGGCAGTTGTATGTTAGTTCTGAAGGGTAAGATGTCTGAAATTGAAATGTAGGTCAATAAAATCTAAGATCTGTACTCTACTGATATGCCTCCAGTCTGCATGATAGGTCAGAATACAATATGAAATGGAAGCCAACAGAGTACTTGAAATACCAGTACAGTCATAGCAAATGTTTAAAGGTGTCAAGTGTGCCCCCCCCACCCCACAATCCTATTGAGAAATGCAGTAACATGTAAGTGTGAAGAGTAATATCAGTGAAGCACAGATTACCCGAGCTGACCCATTCTACAGGATAGATTGCTGCATGTGTACAATATGCAGGGGTCTATGTGTTAGGTTGTTGTGTATTCAATATTGTTTGGAAGTGGTCAGCATGTAGGCATGGAGGGTTGTGTCTTGGTGGCCTATGGGCAGTACTGTGGTTGACAGGGCCATGTTCCAACAACTGCAGTGCCAACCACAATGCATCTCACCAATACCCATGTCATCAGTTGTCCATGCTCACTGTCCAGATGCCAATATCTGTCACCGTCTGAAAGATAGACATGCCATGGATGTGGGCCCGTACATACACACAGTACACAAGTGGAAATACCCTAGACGGAGTGCATAAAATGTAACTGTCAACTGCACACAACTTTGGAATTGTACATACAGGTTAGCCGCACATTAGTTGTCCATGTAGTATGGAATACTGATGTAGTCTGGCCAATCACTGGTAGACCACAAAAGGCACAGGTATGAAGTAATGAGAGACTGCCTATGTCCCCGCACAAGGCAGCATAAGGGGAATGTCCCAGGGATATCTGTGAGTCAGCTGCAAGTAGCTTCTATATCACACATGCACTCAGCTCACTCTACCATCAGCCACATGTTTATCACAGGTTATATCCTTGCTGTTGGGAATGAGTACAGTATGACCCCACTTCTGTATGGGAATACCCACAGAATGCAGCAGGCTGAAGAGGTGTCCTATACAGGTGTGTCCCTAGCTGTAAGCAGCACCCTTCCTGCATCCAGACCAATGGATCAATATGAACAGGCAGGAACTGTTGCCATTAACACCTTGCACACTTACCCTCTCACCCCAGGGGAATCCACTGGCTTGCAGCCTGGGAATGTAGGAGTGACAGAATGTACTGGCCTACTACAGATGGCCAGCGTCACTACCAAATGGCCTACAGTCCTCTGTCAAAGGCCTGTGCCTTACCCGTAGTACCAATGTATGGTATCTCATGAGATCCCAAGTAACAACCTAATACAGTCAACAGAACACAAATGCAGGGCCATGTTGACAAATCCCATTAGCATGCCCACCCATGTCCTACTGCATGAACTGTGGACCAATCCATAAATACATTTGGGATGAAGGACCAACTATATGGATACCTCTCAGATATTGCTCTCATAATGTTAGGAAGAGGATAGAATAAAAGAGTGGGGGTGTAGAAGCATGGATGTCAGGGAGTGTGTGAAGTCTGAAACTCTGATGTGTGCCCATACTACCCCTGCCTGCAAATACAGTAATGGGTGGCTACAAACCTGCTCATAACCACAATGTGACATGGAGCTGACCAAATTTATGAGCCCTGACTCTGGGTAACCTAAGTGAATCTGTACAGCTGAGAGGTATGGCCACAGCAGGATATGGCCATTCTGTTAAGTTGATATATGTATAAGAAGGGGATTCTCAGCCACCATAGTACCAAGGTGCTGGACCATTTACACAGACCCATCAGCAAGTGTCTGCAGCTACCCCTCCAGAATGGCAGGAGTGTGCAAGAATGTGTAGGCTGCAGACCGCAATACTGGACTCAGCTTCATTCATCTTGTATTTCCCAGGAAATGACTGTGAGCAAATAATTATATCAGTCAGTAGCTGATGACATAATACATCACAGTGTAAAACAGTACATATGTCTGAATATCTCTGTTAACGCCAACCATTTAACACAAGCAGCAGAGACAGCAATAGTTACAGTATCCCCTATCTGTTGCCCATTGTGACTCCATATTGTCAGCCTATCTACAGATATCCTGCAGAAACAGGTTGCTAGCTGTAGGTGTAGAACACCAAACCCTGGACTGGAGTACAACCCTACCTGGAATGGATTCACACACTCAATACAGGTCATACTGGGCATGCTCCTACACGTAGAGAAATGAAGCCCATGTCTGGCAACACAGTGGACTGTGCATATCTGTCATTGATATCTGTGCACACACACCAAACTGTGCATCATATATGCTTCACACACATATTGGATAGGAATACTCACACGTATCCAAGGCCAACATGCTATAATATGTCAAACATACACACACAGAGATGTAGGGAAGAGAGAGACAGACAGTGACAGAGAGAATTCCATTATGAGGCCTGTCCCACCCACTACACATCCAATTGGCCGGTATCACATGATGTGCTGATGTCAATCACTGTAGACATTCCTTTTGGTAGCCCTCAGCCCTGTAGTGTCTGTGGTGCTTGTGATAACTGTGTAACACAATAGTGCAAATCAGTATTCATGTAGCATTTGTATACTCAGTCCTGTCAAATGTAAAGTTGTGTGTCACTGTGTGTGTGTGTGTGTGTGTGTGTGTGTGTGTGTGTGTGTGTGTGTGTGTGTGTGTGTGTGTGTGTGTGTGTGTGTGTGTGTGTTACCAGAGGAATGATTTATGGCCCATTCTAACACACTGCACTTCCCATTGCCCATGTTAGCATGCCTGCTGATGTCAGTCACCTTGAAATAACCCTTTGGCCAAGTCTCAGCCCTATAAGCTACACGGTGCTCTCGATAAGTGTGTAATACTGCAGTGTAGCAAACTATTTAGGTAAGAATGCTAATCCCAGACATGGCAATTGTTAAACTGTGTGTGTGTGTTTGTGTGGAGATGAATGATTTTGAGGAAATTCACACTCGCTACACCTCCCATTGGCCAAGTCTCAGCCCTATAAGCTATGTGGCACTCGCAATAACTGAGTAATACTTTAGTGTAGCAGAGTAATTAGGTAGGAGTTCTAATCCTGGTTGTGGCAACTGTGATTGTGTGCGTGTGTGTGTCTGTGTCTGATTTTGTGGACATTCACACTTACTACACTTTCCTTACCCCTCCTTTAGCACTGCTGCTGATGTCACTCACCTTCAAAGATACCTTTGGATAGCCCTCCAATGTGTAAACTATGTGATTCTTGTGATAACTGCATAATACCATAGTGTAGCAAATTAGTTAGGTAGGAGTTCTAATCCTTGTCCTGAGAACAGTGATAATGTGTGTGTTTGCATGAGAGAGGGTGTGTGTCTTTGTTAACACCTGATTTTGTGGACATTCACACTTAATACCCCTCCCTTAGCACTGCTGCTGATGTCACTCACCTTCAAAGATACCTTTGGACAGCCTCCAATGTATAAGCTCTGTGGCGCTTGCTATAACTGCGTAATACCATCGTGTAGCAAACTAGTTAGGTAGGAGTTCTAATTCTGGTCTTGACGACAGTGATATTGTGTCAGAAAGTGTGTGTGTCTTTGTTGACACCTGAGTTTGTGGACATTCACACTTACTACACTTCCCTTACCCCTCCTTTAGCACTGCTGCTGATGTCACTCACCTTCAATGATACCTTTGGACAGCTCTTCACCATGTAAGCCCCATGGCACTTGCGATAACTGCATAATACCATAGTGTAGCAAGGTAGTTGGGTAGGAGTTTTAATCCTGGTCCTGACAGCAGTGATGTTGTGTGAGAGAGTGTGTGGGTGTCTTTGTTAACACCTGATTTTGTGGACATTCACAATTACTACACTTTCCTTACCCCTCTTTTAGCACTGCTGCTGATGTCACTCACCTTCAAAGATACCTTTGGTTCATAGGTTCATAGTTTTAGTACTAAGCTAACTGCCCTTGTGAGCCATTTTAAGCCTAGTCAATTATCCCTTGTGAGACTCAAACCCTGCACCTTGTGTTTGTAAGGCAAACACCTTAGCCATTAAGCCACCCTCCCAACCCCGGGATAGCTCTTTATCACATAAGCTCTGTGGCGCTTGTGATAAATGCGTAATACCATCATGTAGCAAACTAGTTAGGTAGGAGTTCTAATCCTCATCCTGGCAACAGTGATAATGTGTGCATTTGTGTGTGCGTGTCTTTGTTGACACCTGACTTTGTGGACATTCACACTTACTACACTTTCCTTACCCCTCCTTTAGCACTGCTGCTGATGTCACTCACCTTCAAAGATAGCTTTGGACAGCTGTCTAACATATAAGCTTTGTGGCACTTGCAATAACTGCATAATACCATAGTGTAGCAAACTAGTAAGATAAGAGTTCTAATCATGGTCCTGCCAACAGTGATAATGTGTGTGTTTAGATGAGAGAGTGTGTGTGTGTCTTTGTTGACATCTGATTTTGTGGACATTCACACTTACTACACTTCCCTTCACCCTCCTTTAGCACTGCTGCTGATTTCACTCACCTTCAAAGATTGCTTTGGGCAGCTCTTCTACATGTAAGTTCAATGATGCATGTGATAAATGCATAACACTATAATAGCAATGCATAGCTAGGTCGAGGTTTGAAACTCAGTACTGGTAAGTGTTTATGTGTGTGTCATCAGTATGCTGTGTGAGTGTTGGGGTGATTGTGTAATAACAGGATCCACTGTACTACAGGTATTGCTACATTATTATATTGAGGACCTATATGTCCCAATGCCCACATTAAAAGACCAACATTTGTCAAACACTGTAGAGCTTGTTGTAGACAGTCCACAGCCATAAATGTCTACTACCATGTGCAATGACTATGTGACAGTATGGATTAGTGAACAATATAGGCAACCATTATAATACCCAGAGACCACTCTCCACCCACGGATCATACACAAACATGCTTGTCTCTTTCTCTCTCTCTTCCTTTCTTTCTTTCTTTCTTTCTTTCTTTCTTTCTTTCTTTCTTTCTTTCTTTCTTTCTTTCTCTGTCTGTCTCTCTCTCTCTCTCTCTCTCTCTCTCTCTCCCCCTCTCTGGTAGATGTGGAAAAATACATCTGTTTTGCATAGGCAGAAGCTTGACATTTGTAGGTAATGCTCATGATCATCTGATGACCTGTGCACAAATTGGAGTCCCCCACTTGCTAATTGCATGTGGAACAGCTGTGGTATCATTCCTATAGCCAATTGCATGGAAACACACTCCTATAACTAAGTACTTCATGTGGGCATTGGCCCTTTTCCTTCAGTGTGAGCAGGACTTCATGAAGGTGTTTGACAGACAGCATCACAGATGGTAGTTGGAAATACCTCTTACAACAAACACTGTGGAGACAGGCCAACCAACTGGACGGGGATGTTCCAGACATGGGGACAGAATGTAAGTATTACTGTTTTACATTTGAAGTAATATTGGTTTAACAGGGTTTGTGTGGATATGGCTGTTCTGCATGATTTAAAGTCTGGCATGACAGTGTTATGTGGTTGAGAAAACTCTCAC
>NC_056744.1:772823552-772836052 GCF_019279795.1 Protopterus annectens
TGAGAAACAGAGCATTTTTAATATCTTTGCTTATTTTTAATATCTCTGCTTATTTCCAATATAAACTGCCATGTAACCTTGCAATTACATTCTTATTAAGCTATTTTAATTCTTTTGGAATTGACAGGTATGCTTCATTGGTTTGGACGTAAGCATAGAGTTCTAATGTGACTTTGATTTCTTGTAGCAGTTTGTGGTTTACTTATCACAGTAACTTTTCTGTGTTTCTGGGTGTGTAATCAGTGTAATAGTTTTAAATATGTTTTCCAAAAATAAATAAATGCATAATAAATAAAAATAATCCTCTCTGCACTTTGAGCTATTAAAGTCTGGGAATTTGTTTTTTTTTCCAAAAGCGAAGGTCAGCATTACAGCTCAGTAAACTGTCAGTCTGTGAATAACTTCTGCACAAATTAAAATGTCTGAATGTCAAATGGCTTTAGATTGGAGGGAAGTTATGTGTTTACTCCAGTATGTAGTATGATCTTAGAGAGTTTATGGATTTCTTACTGATTTACTTTTTGCTGAGCAGCTGTTGATTTATTGATGGTCCTTTTGGTGGTGGGAAATTGCATGGATGAATCCATCTCTATTATGATTTTTTTCAGATATTTTGACTTTCAGACAATTTCATTCAGTGAGTGTGTCATTTGATTACTGAGGTTGCCTATTTTACAAGTAGGGGCTCCTTGTGTGTGTGTGTGTGTGTGTGTGTGTGTGTGTGTGTGTGTGTGTGTGTGTGTGTGTGTGTGTGTAAGAGAGAGATTTAATATGTATATTGAATATATTTTTGCAAATTGAATTCTTGGTTAAATAGGCTCCTCTTCTTGAGCAAGTAGACTTGAGTAACCAATATTAGATCTTAGCCATCCAGCTAGGAAAGTTTAGCATGTGGATTTTCCATCTGGTTTGATGAAGGCTATGCTACTTGCTCAAGGAGTACATTTATGGCTCTCCATCCAGTTGTCGTGTTGCTGAACTACATTGTTTGATAATGAGAGGAGCTTTTTACAGAAGTTGAAGTTTTTGTGTCAAGAACCTGTCCATATAGAGTGACTTGTTTATGTTGCAGTGAAGGCTGTGAGCATTTTAAATATAACCAGTATTTCTGGGGTAACGGAAGTCTCTTAAGGCAGGATCTTTCTTAGCCTGGAAAGGAAGCCAGTGATGAAATTTATAGGGGCCAGTGAAAGACAGAGGAAAGCAAGAAGCTTTTTAGTCTGTTTGGATAACTAAGTGAACTTAGTCCTTTGACCTTTTTTGTCAGAAATGGTTGTAGTCTTTCTTTCGTCAGGGTTGTTTTGCTGAAGAACATGCCAAAAGAGGCATTGTACTCAATAATGGCTCTTGTAAAGGAAGAATACAGGGATGTTATGACCTCCTTGTCTCTGAATGAGATACCCTTACTAATGAAGTGGGCCATGTAAAAATCTTTTCGTACAACGGAGACAACGTGGTGGTCAAAAGTCAGGTTTCTATCAACCTGGGTGCCCAAGCACCTCATGACTGATTGCGTGCTGACAGTATTATTATTAATGTGATAATTTGTGGGGACATCACTCTCCTAAAAGAGGATGATGATGCATTTTTTGGCATTTAGCTTGAAGCCATGTTTCTGGCATCAGTTATTTGTTTGGGTGAGACCCTCTTGTAGCTTATTCAGCACTGTTTTATTAAGTCAGTAATGTGAATTCTTTACTTTATTGCAAATTCGTTGGCTCATTTTTGTAGATTATAGTGTTATAGGACTGCTAATGTTGACATTTTACGTAGTTGGACTGCTGGAGTGGTTTCCCAGTGAGAAATGCAAATGCTGTAATGAATATCTGTTTATTTGTAAAAAAAAAATATATTAACTAAGATGTTAGAGTTAACTGTTATATTAGAGAATGAGAATTAGAACGAAAATTAGAATTTTAAGGCAAATATTAGGCATTTAATACATTTATTCATTGTTCAAATGCACCTACAGTACAGCCAGGTGGTTGACTTTGGTCTCCCGCAGCAATTGAAAGAGTTAACTATAGGATATATTTTATATGCGGCCCCAAGACAATTTCTGTTCACTCAATGCGGCCCTGGCAAGCCAAAAGGTTGGACACCCCTGTTTTAAAGTATCTTCTATTGAATATTTATCTGATATGGTGATATTAACTGTAGACTACCATGTTTTTAGGACATGTCATAGAGGACTGCTGTCATGTAGTAATGGCATACCTATCAGTTTCAGACATCTATCTGTCAAAACATTCATTCTAATGCATAACCTGTTGGCTAGCTACTTTCTGTCTGTCCTCTGTACAGATGTGCAGATGTCAGGTATTCATCTTGGCTGCTTACAGGCAATCTCTGATTGACTGACACTGACATGTCTGCCATTCTGTGTTATGAATGACACAACTAGGAAACCCCACTCTGTATGCACCACATGCCATGGATACCTCAACCAGACTACCACAGTCAACAGAACATGTTTTGGTACAGATCCCTAACCCAGACACTCGCCATGTTATGCAATATATGTTGCATACATGTCAATTGGAGCACCTCACTGGCCCTCTTCAAGGGAAAACCAGATGAGTGGATGTTGAATTTAACTGTCACCCTGGGGATAACTCAAGTGGTGTCAGTTGATAGATGGCCTGGTGACAAATGTCAGGTGGCATGATACCAGTGTACTCACATGCCCTACTCTTCTCATCTCTGCATGGACATTAGCCTGGTCAACACCTAAGAACACCTGCACCTATGGACCTCAGTACTGACAAATGTGTCTGTGTGCATTACTGAGTATAACAGTGTCTGTCCATTTGTAAACTTGTAGTTGAAAATACTCTGAGGGCCTTCTCACCCATTACAACCCCATTGCTATACTTAGAAAGGGCTGCTGCTGTAATTCACATTAACTGTACCTTGTGACACTCCTCACAATCTGGGCTACCTGGAGCTTGCAGTACCAGCAGAAAAACTGTTCTACAAATGATTAGATAGGTGTGGGTTACCCTCTGAGTCCTGGCAAATGTCAGTATGTGTGTGTACGTATGTGTGTGCAATTGTGTGTTAGTGTGCATATTTGTAGGAGGCAGCATTCTGAGGCCACATTCTCCAAATACACTAAATCTTGCCGTACATTATAAGGGATGGTGATGTTCAAACATTAGGAGAGCCATGACAAAACCCTCACCCTACTATCCCTGTGGCATGTGCAATAAATGCATATCCTTGTAGTAGCAATAATTAGATAGACAAGGGTTGGTATTGCAGTCCTGGGCAATGTGTTTTTGTAGGTATGTCAGAGCATTATCATGGGTTTCAGTAAGTACAATATCCAGTGTGGGGTGGGGGTGCTGGGTATACTGTCTTTACACCATGGTACCCCCAGTACATCTCCCAAGGTCCACTGTATGAGGACCACTGTCACCATCAACCATACACGTAACTGATGACACCATCCAGCCCAATGATGTATGTGCTGTGTGCAAAAACTCTGTAACAGTATGAACTCACTGACAAGGTAATCAGCACTGCTAAACCCAGGTCTGTCAAATGTGTCTATGACTGTATGTGTTTGTCAGTGTTATATGACAGTATGTTATACTATGTATTGTCCATCAACACCCAGTACATCCCCCATTACCATACTGTACAAGGCCCGGTGATGTTGTTCACTTTACAGGAAGCTCGGGACACACCTCACCCTACAAGCTCTATGGTGTGTGTAATTAAGGCCAAACACATTAGCAGCAATAAGCACCTAGGTAGGGGTTCTATTCTCAGTGTTGCCAATTAAGTCTGTGTGTATGTGAAGGGATCTACTTCAGTTTGCAGAAAATATATTTCCAAGGAGATTATTTCTCTGAGAACTAACTGGCAAAAGGTGACATTTCAAAGCAATCATCTTTTGGAAATTCATTCCATCAAAACTAGTAGTGGATGTGTAAATGTTCTCTTCCCCACTGTACAGCAACACTGGAGTTGGTATATATAATTGGGTGTGGTTGTTGTGGGCACAGCCACCTGCATTGGGGTTTTTTTTGTGCGTATCCCCCCGCTTAGTTTGCTGTTATACTGTACAGTCTATGTTAAGAGGTTAAGTAGTTGTTAATCACACTATGTGTGGTTCTACGGCACCCTACACCCTCCAAAGTGGGGGACTGTGCCCCCCACACCAGCACACCTATGTTTACCAACTCCAGGATTGCACAACATTGGGAAAGAGGACATATACCTTGCCAGTGCAGTTTTCAATTACATTAAACTTGCGGACTGATTATTTACTGATGTGATGTTTTGGCAATTTGGTCTTGGTGGAATTACATAGGCCAAAATGAGTTCTCTGCAGAATGAAGTGCATCCATGTGAACAGTATTCTCTGTGTATTGCATCAACACAAAAGCCTGTGTGTGTGTGTGTGTGTGTGTGTGTGTGTGTGTGTGTGTGTGTGTGTGTGTGTGTGTGTGTGTGTGTGTGTGTGTGTGTGTTTAATTCACAAACATTTGGTGTGTGCCACCCAGTATATTTCCCATTATCCACTGTAGAAGAGATGCTTACATCAGCCACCATGCACTCACCTGTATACACCCCTCAGACCTATCAGCCATGTGGCACTTGCAGTAACTGTTATACAGACCTGTTACTTGTGTTCAGCTGTACCCGGGATATGACACAATGAATGTGTCACCACAGTACCACACTCCATGTAGGAAAGGACAGCAGACCAACATCATCCTGACACATAGAAACCTAGAACACAAACAGAATACATTATGGAGACCACAATCAGTCAGTGTTAATTACAGCTATAATGCATCATGGCTGGACAGCTACACACCCTGACATGTAAGCATTAAACATTCCAGCTGACAAAATGTTAAACAGCATTACATTGCTAAACTTTAGTACATTCACCCTGTGCATCAGAACCATATCAGCATGTCCCTGCATTGATGGTATGGATGACAGGGATGTGGCACAGGTATCGTCATATGCACAGGGTGTGAGTTTGCCAGAGACCTGGGCTGAGCTGTTTGGTTGACATCATGTGTGTGGGTTAGGGGGTTCCTTATTAAATGGCCTGTACAGATGTAGTGTATGTAAATATGGAGGTGCCCTAGCTGTATTGGTGATGTGTGTGTGTGTGTGTGTGTGTGTGTGTGTGTGTGTGTGTGTGCGTGTGTGTATATGTGTGTGTGCGTGTGTGCGTGTGTGCGTGTGTGCGTGTGTGTGTGTGTGTGTGTGTGTGTGTGTGTGTGTGTGTGTGTGTGTATGCACACAATTCTGCCATGTGGCTGCCCTATACAGGTGTATGTTGGACAGCTATGGACTATACATGGCAGGGTGTACAGTTCACCATGTCCGGCCACGGACATGGGAACTGCGCCTTCCAGGGGTTGCATGGGCCCCACCAGGCAGAAGCCCAGATATGGTACTCTCCCCTGACGATGACTGATGGATCTGCATCCCTGTTGGGACCGGCCAGGACCATGTGCACATGACCTGCTGTGTTGTGGTGTGGACAGCACCCCCTGCCGTACTGCTGCTGGTACTGCCACTACAGAAGCAGCCATGAGATGTTGCACAGTCACGTAGACCTCCACCTGTTGGTGTTGTTGACCTATGTCCACATGGCCGATGCCCTACTCCCACCACATGTTCTACCACAGACACCACATGGTCGAGGATTCCCACCATCTCACCCAACTGTCTATCCATGACTTCTGCAAAATAACAGTGGGCATCTGCAAGATCACAGATATAGTCATGTACAGCAGAAAGATTAGCCCTTTGCAGCCTCAGACTATCTCTGGTGTAACATTCCATACGTACCTGTGCCTCCATGATGGCCCAAAACATGCATCTGGTGACACCTGCTGTGGCACTTCTGCCAGGGGCATGATGGCCAGCAGCCCTCCTATGAGCACCCTGTACATCTGCCTGTGTGGGACCTCGATGGTCTTCTGGCTATGGCTGCTGTGTACAGACACACTTGCCATAGTCGCAACACTTTCCTGTCTCATGCCACCACTCGCCAACTGTCCCTCATCTATGGCCACTGGTGATGGGGTATGTATGGGCATTGTGACTGTGTGTGGGGATGGGGTGTATAAAAGTGGGATGTGAACCAATGGCACAAATTCAGCCCCTGACAACCCTGCCTGTGCCTCACTATGCCTATCATCATTGTCAGAGTCTGTATGGACACTGACATCGGTTTGCTTGCAGGAGGGACTCTGACCCACCTTGCCACCTGTGAGGGGCATGTAAGAAATGTAAATTAAGACTGGTACATTATGGTTTACTTCTACACACACAAACACACACACACACACACACACACACACACACACACACACACACACACACACTTACAGGTGAGGTGGCACAAAGATATTACAGACTTCTCATTATCCAACAGTCAGCATGTATGACATATGGCACTCAACAGCTTGCACTGCAGCCATACGCAATACTTGTTACCAACATTATACATCTCTGTGATGCATGAGTTGTGTTAGTAGGTGATGCCCCTTCCCATGGAATACACTCCACCTATGTACACAGTATTGCTGTGCACCTGTACAACACACTGGCATGTACTGTGCACCATACCTCACAAGTGTACACACCATTGCTGAATGTGTATATGTGTGGCAGTTATGTTTGCTCTGTTGCTCACAGCTCCTATTTGTTTGTCTGACACATAACTGGGATGATATGAGGACTGATGTCAATAATTAATGCCTGACCTTTGATTTGCAGATCTCATCATCAGCAGTGCATGTATGTGCAATAACATCCGGTTACACTGACAACCTTCAAAGCTTAACGTGGATATGAGGAGTGTACACATCCTTGTTGACATGCCAGCCTCTTCTATGGTATGCAGTGGGGCCACAATACTGCATTTGTTAACATTACACACACCTGATATGTGATATATGACTTGTGCAATCCAATGCAGTATCAAACAAATGTGTTAGTCGTGCAGATGCTGAATAAGATGCATACAATATGTGGGTTGCATAAGTGTGCACACCCTTAACATGATGGTTTGTTGAAGCACCTGTTAAGTGAACTACAGCAGTCACTATTTCTGTAATTTTAATAAATTATTTTTTTTTCAGTCGTTGTTTCACTCAACCAGTGTTTTCTTGGTGGACTCGTACAGCATTTATTCGTTGTGTATTCCTGGAAGGGGTAAACTAGCATGGCCCATCTTCACTTGCCATTATTTGGTCACTCTGCCCTACAAAGGTCCCCCAACTCTGCCAGATTGCAAGGTCAGCTCATGTGCACAGCCCTTGGAGGTCACACAGTGGCTTCACTATTGCTGTAGAGTCTGGGTTATGTCTGGCACAATTTATAACCTTGACTATGTTCAGATACAGCCATTCTTAGCGATCTTTGGATGTATGCTTCAGTTCACTGTTGTGTTTCAAGCTGACACCTCTCCCCATCCTCAGCCTTATTGCAGATGCCTGACAACTATGGGCCGTACATAAGTGTTATTTTGCAGAGTTCCAAATTCCAAACACCATGTCTACCGCACTAGTTCCAGCTAATGAACAGCAACCCTAAAGGTGTACACTGGCACCAGCAGGCTATAAATTGGGGATGGTGGATTGAGGTGGAGTGAGGTGTGTTGCTTGTGCACCACACATATCTTTATGAATACTGTCTGTAGGTTTGAGCTTTGGTCTCATGACACCATTACACATTGCAACACATGCCTTTGGGAGACTTGATGTTATGCTTATTCTACCTGTACAGAGCCCTGGATGATGTTTCATGTGGTCAACTCTTCCGTCTGATTCCCCTAACCCATAGGCCACACTTATGCAGAATCCAGGTGATTGTCGACACAGGTACTGCACAGGAAGTACTTGTTAGACATTCCTGCAAGTCCCTCAGTGTTGCTGCATATTTCTGGGCAGCCTCCATAACCAGCTTGCAACATGTTTTGTCATCTGTTTTGGATGGGCATATGTTTATTTTCTACATCAATGTTGTCCCATAGTTCATACACACATAGATGACTGTCTGCACTGTTTGCCATGGTATATACAATGGTGAGGTAAGGCTACTTTTCCCACTCCTGAGTGCTACCTTTCACATATGGGATCCATTTCATGGTTTGTAAGATGTGTGCAAACCATGGCTGCCTCTGTTGCAGGTGAGTGGGTAAATGTCATGGACATACTTCTTGGACAGCAGACCATTACTTGGTGTGATATTGAGGCCCTATACTTGATGGCAGGTGTGTACTCAAGAAGAGTGAATGCTGTCAGTACATCACAAGCTGCTTCCACAATATGTTATTTGGAGTGTGTGCACATATGCTTCCAGTGTTTGGTAGGGTTTGTATTCCCCATATTTTTGTCCTAACATAGGATTCCATATTACACATTCATTGCTCATGTTAGGATCACATTACAGGTTGTAAAAGGTGTGGAATGCACTATTGTGGTCTGCTGTTGTTTATATCAGGAACAGTTGCCATTGTAATAGTGGTGTATACACTGTTGTATACAATGTATAAGGGTAATGTTTCAGACATGTCACTACTGTAGGCCATTTGTCCCACCATTATGTTCATCTCTGTCCACACAGATCTTGCACTGACAGGTTGTTAGGTATACTGCAGGAATCTTACATATCCTTCAGATATGCCACCATGGTGACCACTGTGATATAGTGCAGTTAACACCAACAAAAATGAACATGTACAGCATGCATTATGGGTAGGTGTGTTAAATGTGTGCATGGTAAATAGCATGGCCATAACATGGCCGGTGTATTGGAAAACCTGAACAAAACAACTCCGGGTCTATATTGAATCAGCGAATGCTTAAAGTGAACGATGATTCATCTACCCTATTTCAGCGAACGCTGAAAATCCCAAACACCCTGAACAGCGAATTTTTAAAAAAAATCGCTGGGCAGGTTTCAGAAGTTTTCCATTTCCTCCACTGTGGTGCGATCTCGGAGTTGGTATATTTAAGTAGCGGGGTGTGGGGGGCAAAGCCCCCCACATTAAATACTGTTTTAAGTTTTTTTGTTTTTTTTTGCGGAACAGCGATTTTTTTTCCCTGGGAAAAAAATCGCTGTTCAGAGTGTTAGACATTTTCAGCATTTGCTGAACTAGGGTCGATGAATAAGCGTTTGCTTTTTTAAACGTTCACTTTTTTAATATAGACCCAACAACTCCATACTCACCAGCTACAGGCTGCTGCCCCAGTTGTATACCAGAGGGACCTAAATAGCTGTGTGAAAGAAGTAATGTCAGTAGCCACACCTGTGGCATTTGTACAGGGTGGAAGCAGCATTACAGCACATTGACAGTACAAACCCACAATACTAAGGATTATGAACATCTGTTCATTACTATACTCCAGCAACAGACTATCTTATCTGACATATGCATGTAGATACTTTACAGATAAAAATGGATAAGCAACAGTGGTCTAGTAATGTGCCCTGGGGCCTTACCTGCACGCTCCTCGTCCCTTGTGTGGGTGGCACCCACCTCCACATTGCTGTCTTTAGCCTGCTGGCTTGTCTGGTGGGCGGGTGCCCCAAGGCTGGCGAGGAGCACCTCAGCATGTGTCAGTGGGGGCTGGATGGCATGACCCCCACCATTGGCTAGCTGGTCCCTCCTAACAGCAGCAGCAGCATGCTAATGGGCATGCAGATTAGGTCAGTGCAATGATGCCACACCTGCTCATAATTTCAGTTGTGCAGGCTGACATCGTTTACTCTGTGGACGAGCTCGTTCTACAGGCCTGTCCTCTCCTGCAGATCCTGGGACCTGCGGCCATGGCTTTGACATCTTGCATTACACTCATGGCCCTGACCTGTCCAGTTCCCCCAATGTTGGACACTTAATGGCATAATCCACTATTCTCCATTCATTTCTGTGTAGAGGGATGACAGTGGCCGTTTTCCATGTGGATGGAGTGTGGATGGCGGCAAGTCTGTGTTTGACTGTAGTGTGTGATGGAGCTGTGAACACATGCCTGAGTTCATGTAGGAGGCAGACTGTGATGTTCGCATGCCCCATGGAGACTTGCTGTTGTTACCATCAGTCGGCATTATGTACATGCTCACCATTGATGCGGGCAGGAGTGTGGTTGATGTGCATATACCCCTGTGCAAATGTTGTGGACAGGGTGCCACTGTTCCCACCTATCCTGTCTGATGCAGGTTGCCTGTATCCATGGCATGTGTGTATGAGGTGCGTTTTATCCCCAGTACAAGTTGACTTGTGTTACTACCTCTGAGACTGCATACATATGTGGAGGCATGGTTGCAACTGGCCTTGGTGGTTTGGATATGTCTGATTTCTAGTCAGTCACCTTTACAGGAAGTCACCTGTGAACCTACATGCTTGCTCAGATAGAGGTGCACTTGCTTCCAAGTTGTGGTCTGCACTTATGTGTCCCTGTACAGCCACTATATCAACCTATTATGTGCTTTGTGTCTTGCTGCTGTCCACCAAGGGGGATTACTCTATCGCTGGTAGAGGCTGGTTGTACAGGTCAGGTACTGCTGATTCCATATAGCTACAGTGGATATAAAGTGTACACACCCCTGTTACAATGCATGGTAGTTGTGCAATTGAAACATGACCCCACAAAAGCACATGTCAACACAATCCCCACCTGTGATGTGACCTGTAGCATGCTCAGTTCAATATGGAACATAACCTGTCCTAATCCCCACCTGTGATGTGACCTATAGCCTGCTCAGTTCAATAGGGAACATAACCTGTCCTATGAAAACATATGGGAATTAATACTCAGTACAGTAAGTCAATTGAATGTGTGTGCACACCCTTACACTGATATGTTGTGTAAACACCTGCTGAGATGATTACAGCATCCAGTTGTCTTGGTTTGTACTCTAACGTCATATCACATCTTCACTTAATGGTTGCTCACCTTCCATGAAACAGCTTTGTTTCTTTTTCAATAGAATTGTACAGGTTATGGGTCACATTTGAGGTGAGAAACATTTTGACATGACTTTC
Source organism: Protopterus annectens (assembly GCF_019279795.1). NCBI lineage: Eukaryota > Metazoa > Chordata > Ceratodontiformes > Protopteridae > Protopterus > Protopterus annectens. The sequence goes on from NC_056744.1 coordinate 772,834,582, forward strand.
TGTGGTCTCATTGGCATACAGCACACAGACCTGGAATTCCACCAGGGGGTGTGTACACTCTGATATCCAGTGTATATGGGTATTGATATAGCTGTTAGTGGTAGGCATGGACAGTGTGTCATAACACAGTTGTACACTTCTCTGATTACTACCTGATAAGCATGCCTACTGTAGTACCCATATCAGTGTCATGGCAATGCAACAATAAGTAGCAGTACACACTTTATTTATGTTGTATGCAGTGACAATGATGTTACACACATGTGCAACATGCACATCCTATTTTCTGGACTGCTTGTGACCCATGCTATTACTTCTGTGCCTTTCAGCTGAACATACGCATACATACACATGCTCAGGGGATACCTGATATACATGTGCATTCTATGTCAGTATGGCACATTGTATTTGCAGTCTTGCAGCTCAATCATATGTCTCAACCTGTTATACCAGGACTTCTCGACATTGGTCCACATCACTGGGTGACAACAGGGAAATCAGTTTTGATAAAGTATTAATATAGCTGACATAATGCAAATATATGTGTATGTGACTACAGATATCTGTCACAACTGTGAAAATTGTCCAGCAGAACACTGTACAGTTGAATGTTATTAATTCATTATATCACATGCAGTTCAATACACACATCTGCAACAGTGCTTTACTATGCTCATGCCCTATATAAGTATCCTAAATTTACAATACAAACATGTATAATACTCATATTCACAGGTAACATATGGATATGGGCACCATCCCATTAACTGGCCTGGCAGTGGCACAGACACGACTGTTTGACAGGCACTCTAGTGGTTGCCATATGTGAGCTGTCCTTTCCCAGGGTGTGTCAGGCTCCTCAGCTGTGACCCGACCTATCCACCTCATAGAGCATCACATGTGGACAAAGCCTAACATTAGGGGAGATATATAGGGACAAATCGTACATATGCCTATTACAAACCTATGAAGTTTGTAGCATGATACATTTCGCATTACCATGACTGTTCTGAAGGTGGTGGGATCTGAAACTCATGTGTCTGTCATGATTTCATTACTCTCATCTTCAGCTATTTGCCAGACTAATATACATATGTTTGGAGGAACAGAACAAACACTATGATGGCTAAATCTTGACATTTTGTGAAGATCGGCACAGTTGACAGGTATGACCCACTGCAGACAGAGCCAAATGATATGTCCATAGCAGTTGTTCAGCAGGACATAATTACAGCAAATTTTGATGGCACATAAAAATCTCTCATAATCATCTGTCCCATTATTACAGTCCAAGTACTACATTCAATTATATGCTTACATGTTTCACTTACGAGGTTTATTTTTATGTTCCTTCTGTGTACAAGTTGTCTTCTTGTTTCTTATATATTTTTTTTAGGTTTTGTTTATGTTGTTTCTATTTTGTCTCTCTCTCTCTCTCTCTCTCTCTCTCTCTCTGTCTCCACTACTGAGA